>NW_022630621.1:72500-89125 GCF_010909765.2 Amblyraja radiata | reverse complement strand
CCACCCTCTCTTCCCCCTCCCCGACTCCATCAGTCTGGAGAAGGGTGCCGACCCGAAACGCCATCCGTCCATTCCCTCCACAGATGCTGCCTGACCCGCTGAGTTCCTCCAGCACTTTGTGTTACCCTCAAGATTCCAGCATCTGCAGTTCCTTGCGTTGCCCATTCTCATATTTCTTGTCTGTCTATGTAAGTAACTCAAAATTGATTTTTAAATATCATCTTCAACCTGCTGTTATTTTATTGGTACAGAATAGTGAGTTTCTTAAAAAAAGAACTTTATTTATTTTTATTTATATAGCATTGTTTTAATGTTTAAGACCTTTAATTGGTGCCTAATTTGAAGTCACTTCAATGCTCATCGGAGAGGAAATCAATGAAAACTCATTAAACTCTTTACCACAATCTGCCAGCACAATGTTGAAGCAAATCATTGTGAGAATGCGCGATGGCGTAGAGTTGCTGCCTCACAGCACCAGAGATCCTGACTACGGGTGCTGTCTGTACGGAGTTTGCACGTTCTCCCCGTGACCTGCGTGGGTTTTCTCCGGGTGCTCCGGTTTCCTCCCACACTCCAAAGACGTGCAGGTTTGTAGGTTAATTGGCTGGGTATAAAACTGTAAATAGTCCCTCGTGTGTGTGTAGGATAGTGTTAGTGTGCGGGTAGAGAGAGTTAGATTTAGCTCTTGGGGCTAACGGAATCAGGGGATATGGGGAGAAAGCAGGATGAGAGGATATCTTATTGAAACATATAAGATTATTAAAGGTTTGGACACGCTAGAGCAAAGCGGCCATAGCAAATTTCAGGGGGGCCACAGAAAAAATTGGGGATTTAGGGGGCCACAGGTTCAATGAAGGGGGCTACTTTTTTCCGCTAATAATGTCAGGGGGGGGCACAGAAAAATTCCAAGGGGGTCATGGGGGCCATGAACTAAAAAAGGTTGGGAACCACTGCGCTAGAGGCAGGAAACATGTTCCCAATGTTGGGGGAGTCCAGAACCAGGGGCCACCGTTTAAGAATAAGGGGTAAGCCATTTAGAACGGAGACGAGGAAACACTTTTTCTCACAGAGAGTTGTGAGTCTGTGGAATTCTCTGCCTCAGAGGGCGGTGGAGGCAGGTTCTCTGGATGCTTTCAAGAGAGAGCTAGATAGGGCTCTTAAAGATAGCGGAGTCAGGGGATATGGGGAGAAGGCATGAACGGGGTACTGATTGGGGATGATCAGCCATGATCACATTGAATGGCGGTGCTGGCTCGTAGGGCCGAATGGCCTACTCCTGCAACTATTGTCTATGTTTTTTTATGTTTCTATGATCGTTGGTCGGCACGGACTGGGTGGGCCGAAGGGCCTGTTTCCACGCTCTATCTCTAAACTAAACGGAACGAAACTAAAAAACGAGGGAAATTATAACGTCCATTATCCCAGCTGAAGCAGTGAAAGCCTTTTGTGCAAAACTTCCTTGCGCAGGCTTTCCCGAAAAACTGCGCTCTCATTATTATCTTTTTAAATTCAGTTTCTCTCCTCAATTCAAAGCATATCAAATCCCCACTGCAGAAAGACCATGGATGATTACAGCTGCATGCCTAATCTCGGCAGGTGCAGTGGGCAGACTTAATTCCCAACATCATGTCCTAGATTTCAATCCAGAAACTCTTCCTGTAAGAATAATTTGCTTTTTTTCCCCATACATTATATGATATAAATAGTAGGATGTTGCCGGGACTCGAGGACCTGGGCTACAGAGAGACGTTGGGCGGGCTGGGTCTCTATTCCTTGGAGCGCAGGAGGATGAGGGGTGATGATTTGTATAAAAGAATGAGGGGAATAGGTCGGGTAGACGCACAGAGTCTCTTGTCCAGAGTATGCGAATCGAGGACCAGAGGACATGGGTTTAAGGTGAGGGGGGAAAGATTGAACATGAACCTGAGGGGTAACTTTTTCGTTCACAGGGCCGTGGGTGTATGGAACGAACTGCCAGAGGAGGTAGCTGAGGCAGGGACTATAATGTTATTTTAAAGACAATTGGACAGGTGCATGGATAGGACAGGTTGAGAGGGAAATTGGCCAAACGGAAGCAAAATCATGAGAGGAATAGATCGGGTAGATGCACAGAGTCTCTTGCCCAGAGTAGGGGAATCGAGGACCAGAGGACATAGGTTTAAGGTGAAGGGGAAAAAAAGATTTAATAGGAATCCGAGGGGTAACTTTTTCACACAGGTGGCTGCATGGAACGAGATGCCGAAGGTGGTAGTTGAGGCTGGGACTATCGCAGCGTTTAAGAAACTGTTAGACAGGTATATGGATAGGACAGGTTTGGAGGGATATGGACCAAACGCAGGCAGGTGGGACTAGTGTAGCTGGGACATGTTGGCCGGTGTGGGCAAGTTGGGCTGAAGGGCCTGTTTCCATGCTTAAATCACTCTATAGCTCTCAACAAAATATTCTGCCTTCACTATTACTTTTCCCCTTTCACACACAATCCACCTATAAATAGTATTCCTCTTTTAATAATCTATGTAGTCCTTACTCTAATGACGATTCTTGGTGCAAAGACACTGCTGGTTTTAATTCCAGCAAGATATAACTCATGTTCATAAGTGATAGGTCCAGAATTAGGCCATTCGGCCCATCGAGACTCCTCCGCCATTCAATCATGGCTGATCTATCTCCCCCTCCTAACCCCATTCTCCTGCCTTCTCCCGATAACCCCTGACACACGCACTAATCAAGAATCCTCTGCCTTAAAAAATATTCACTGACTTGTGGCCTCCACAGCCGTCTGTGGCAAAGAATTCCACAGATTCACCACCCTCTGACTAAAGAAATTCCTCCTCATCTCCTTCCTAGAAGAACGTCCTTTAATTCTGAGGCTGTACCCTCTGGTCCTAGACTCTCCCACTAGTGGAAACTATCCTCTCCACATCCACTCTATCTGAAGAAGGGTCTTGACCCGAAACATCATCTATTCCTTCGCTCCATAGATGCTGCCTCACCCGCTGAGTTACTCCAGCATTTTTGTCTACCTTCCACTCTATCCGAGCCTTTTACTACTCAGTAAGTGATTACTACAGAAAGTGAATAAGATGCTCATATTAATCAGGTTCCCATAATTACTGTAAAATGTTATGAGGATAGTTGGGAGGATCTGCATTGTGTAAGATTAGATCAGATGAAGAAATTACAGAGAGGAAAATTAATTTATTTGCTGGTTTAATTAAGGCAATATTTTAATTTATATCCATCTCACCTTGGACTAATAACCCACTCTATCTGCCTTTCATTAATCCTTTTTATGCAGGATATTAATTTCAATGATCATTGAATGGTGGAGGAAGGAGAGGAAAGGGGAGGGAGATGTCGGAGATGGTCCAAGTGAATTTGAGTGCAGGATGGAAATTGGTGGTGAAGTTGATGAAGTCCATGAGTTCTGCATGGGTGCAGGAGGTAGCACCAATGCAGTCGTCAATGTGACAGAGATAGAGTTCAGGGATAGGGCCAGTGTACGCCTGGAATGGGGATTGTGCGATGTACCCTACAAAGAGGCAGGAACAGCTGGGACCATGGGTTGGGAGGTGTCAGAGATGGTCTACGTGAAAATGAATGTAGGATGGAAATTGGTGATGGAGTCCATGAGTTCAGTATGGGTGCAGACTTCAAGTAACCCTTGCATCCCCTCTCTCTCCGCCCCCCCCCCCAAACGAAGTCATTATGCCATTTTCAAAGTCACCTTGCTGAGTCTCAATGTCTATAACTCTTCTTCACGCTGCTCACAGCCAACAATGACCAGTTTCCGTTATCATCGTAACTTTTTTGCACATTTTTAATTCATATGTTCTATATCTCTCTACATCATCCTCTCTATCACCAACAAACAGACCCCGTACACCAATACTGTTCTACACACACTAGGGACAATTTACAATCTTTACCGAATGTACGGAGTTTGTACGTTCTCCCCGTGACCTGTGTGGGTTTTCTCCGGGTGCTCCGGTTTCCTCCCACACTCCAAAGACGTGCAGGTTTGTAGTGTAATTGGCATCGGTAAAGATTGTAAATTGTCCCCAGTGTGTGTAGGATAGTGTTAGTGTGCGGGGATCGCTGGTCGGCGGACTCGATGGGCCGAAGGGACTGTTTCCTCGCTGTATCTCTAAACTAGGCTAATACACAAATAAACCACAGATGGTTGGAGGAAATTGGAACTGGCTTCCCCGGACAGTGAGTTGGTGCGTGGTCAAGCAACAGTATCAGGGTACAGGCGGCATGCCATGAGGTCACGGAACAGCCACAGTGCCCACGAATAGCCAAGCCGGCCGCAGGGGCTAAAGATTCGCTTCCTGTTCGTGTGGAGAGGCTGTGTGTAACTAATGGCTCGTATCAAGTCCTCTGTCCTTCACCACCTGTCTCTGTAGACTCAGAAACCCCACCCCGAGCCGCTGAAGTAGCACAGAGACCAGCACAGCTTCGTCAACTCCCAGCATCATCAAGGACCAGTCTCACCCCCGGCCCCGGCCACTCCCTCTTCTCCCCTCTCCCATCGGGCAAGAGGTACAGAAGTGTGAAAACCAACGCACACCTCCAGATTCAGGGACAGTTTCTTCCCAGCTGTTATCAGGCAACTGAACCATCCTACCACAACCAGAGAGCGGTCCTGAACTACTATCTACCTCATTGGAGACCCTCGGACTATCCTTGATCGGACTTTACTGGCTTTACCTTGCACTAAACGTTATTCCCTTTATCCTGTATCTGTACACTGTGGACGGCTCGATTGTAATCATGTATTGTCTTTCCACTGACTGGTTAGCACGCAACAAAAGCTTTTCACTGTACCTCGGTACACGTGACAATAAACTAAACTGGACTGAGGTTTATTTTTTATTTTTTTATTTTATTAGAAGCAATGTACATACATCTTAATCATATGTTCTCTTATTTCCTGATGCATAGATGTTCCTGGATGTATAAAGATGGACCCGGAGAAATACACGGATTACACAGAGTGCTGGAGTAACTCAGCGGGTCAGGCAGCATCTGTGGAGAACATGGATAGGTGACGTTTCACAGAGTGCTGGAGTAACTCAGCGGGTCAGGCAGCATCTGTGGAGAACATGGATAGGTGACGTTTCACAGAGTGCTGGAGTAACTCAGCGGGTCAGGCAGCATCTGTGGAGAACATGGATAGGTGACTTTCAGGTCAAAACCCGAAACATCACCCATTCCTTCTCTCCAGCGATGCTGCCTGGCCCGCTGGGTTACTCCAACACATTGTGTCTTTCTACAGTGTAAAGGAGCATCTGCAGTTCCTTCCTACAGGTTTGATCCCGTTGTGTGTGTGTGTGTGTGTGTGTGTGTGTGTGAGTGTGTGTGTATGTGTGAATGTGTGTGTGTGTGTGTGTGTGTGTGTGTGAGTGTGTGAGTGTGAGTGTGAGTGTGTGAGTGTGTGAATGTGTGTGTGTATGTGTGTGTGTGTGAGTGTGTGAGTGTGAGTGTGAGTGTGCGTGTGTGTGCGCGTGTGTGCGCGCGTGTGCGTGTGTGTGTGTGTGAGCCGCTCCCAGCATCACACACCCAGACTGGGAAGGTGTGGTTTAGGGGGGGGGTGGAGATGAGGGGAGGGGGTGACCTAAGCCTCCCCTCCCAACCTACACACACCCCGCCCGAGGGTGGGAGGGAACGCTGGCTGACCCCCGCCCCGGGACTGGGATAGAGGGAGAGGGTGGGGGAGAGACAGGAGGAGAGAGAGGCATGGGGTGGGGAGGGAGGGGAGAGAGAGAGGGGGGAGAGGGAGTGGGGAGAGAGGAGGGGGAGAGAGAGGGGCAGCGCCGGGCTCCCTCCTTAGAGCCGTGTCGCGGATAACGTGAGCGGATGACGGGGTTACCAGGAGATGCGGCGCCCTCTCTCCCTCCCTCCCTCTCTCTCCCTCCTTCTCTCTCTCCTTCTCTCTCCCTCTCTCCCACCCTCTCGCTCCCTCCCTCTCTCCCCCCCCCCCCTCCCCCCTCCCAGTCTCCATAAAGCGTTGCTGTAGCGGCGACTCTGCCACTCAGTCCGTCTGCAGCAGCGACAAGGTGGGTGCGGGGCCGCTCCGTCAACGCGCTGCCACCCTCGGGTGCTCCTTGCCCCCACCCTGTCGCCCACCCGCCAATCTCCCCCCACCCCGGGGGAAGGTGTGTCACGCATCGTGTCCCTGCCACAGACCCCGGAGCGACAGTGGTGAACCGCACGGTGAGTGAGTGTCAGCCGGGGGGAGACAGAGAGGGTGGGTGGGCTTACAGGGGAGAGTGGTGTAGGGGGGGGGGGGGCAGGATCTCTGTGTAGATGGGGCAGAGATACCCCCCCCCCCTCTCCACAACCCTCCCCGTCTTCCTTCTCTCTCTCCCCTTATCTCTCCCCTTCTCTCTCTCCCCTCTCTCCCCTTCTCTCTCTCCCCTTCCCTCTCTCTCCCTTCCCTCTTCCCCCCTTCTCTCTCTCCCCTCTCCTCTCTCACCCCTTTCCTCATCTCATCTCCCTTCCCTCTGTCCCCTTCTCTCTCCCCCCTTTCTTCGTCTCACCCTCTCCTTCTCTCCCCTTTCTCTCTCTCCCTTCCCTATGCTCCACTTCCCTATCTCGCCCTTCTCTCTTCCCCTTCTCTTCTCTCTCTCCTCTCTTCCCCTTCTCTCTCTCCCCTTCCTTCTCTCCCCTTCCCTCTCCCCCCTTCCTTCTTTCTCTCCCCTTCTCTCTCTCTCCCATTCTCTCTCTCCCATTCTCTCCCTCCCCTTCTCTCTCTCCCCTTCCCTTTCTCCCAGCCGGGCTGGTCCCACCGCCACTCCGCGTCCACCCAACTTTCAACCTGATGTTTCCAGGACGCTGCGATGCGAGCGACTCCGGGTGGTTTTTCCGCAGTTTGTACAAACCATTGTGGTTTATTTTTTTTGCAATGTGTGTAATCTGTGGCAAGTTTACTCGAGAACAAAAACATGCTGAGATTGGACGGGAATTCAGCAACGCGATGCCTCCAACACAGACACAGACACAGAGTGCTGGAGTAACTCAGTGGGTCAGGCAGCATCTGTGGAGAACATGGATAGGTGACGTTTCACAGAGTGCTGGAGTAACTCCGCGGGCCAGGCAGCATCTGTGGAGAACATGGATAGGTGACGTTTCGGGTCCGGGACATTACTTCAGACCGAAGAAGGGTCTCAACCCAAAACATCAGCTATTTCTTCTCTCCAGAGATGCTGCCTGAGCCGTTGAGTTACTCCAGCACTCTGTGTCTGTCTCCTGTTCTATGTTGTGTTTCTATGGGCAAGGATGGTTTAAATGGTGGTGTGGTACAAGGTGAATGTTGAAGGATTGGAGCTGGAAGTGCACAGTTGTCCGTTTTGAATGTATAAAAGACCGACAACAAAAGTGTGTGTGTGTGTGTGGTGGGGGGGGGGGGGGGGGGGGGTAGAGAGTGTAGGGGATATGAAGACTGTTCTATGTTCTATGCTCGTTGTGTCGGCGCTACAAACTCTGTGTGTGTTTGTTGCCGAGGTGATGTCTACTGTGCGATGTTTCCGGATTGTATGTGAAGCCAAGCATTTCACTGGACCTCGGTGCCTTTAACAGTGAGGTGTCGCAGAGTTTGAAGGAAGGGGTGACGTTTCGATTGGAGACCGAAGGGTCTCGACCCAAAACATCACCCATTCCTTCTCTCCAGAGATGCTGCCTGTCCCGCTGAGTTACTCCAGCATGTTGTGTCTCTCTTCGGTTTAAACCAACATCTGTAGTTCCTTCCTGCACATCATTCAGTTTGAGTTGAGTTTATTGTCCCGTGTACCGAGGTACAGTGAAAAGCTTTTGTTTCGTGCTAACCAGTCAGCGGAAAGACAATACATGATTACAATCGAGCCGTCCACAGTGTACAGATACAGGATAAAGGGAATAACGTGAATAGTGTTTAGTTCAGGATAAAGTCCAGTGAAGTCCGATCAAAGATAGTCCGAGGTGGACAAAAATGCTGGAGAAACTCAGCGGGTGAGGCAGCATCTATGGAGCGAAGGAATAGGCGACGAAACGTTCCCTATTTCCTTAGCTCCATAGATGCTGCCTCACCCGCTGAGTTTCTCCAGCATTTTTGTCTACCTTCGATTTTCCAGCATCTGCAGTTCCTTCTTAAACAGAGCTTATTTGCTGTTGAGTTTAACAGCCTGATGGCTGTGGGGAAGAAGCTGTTCCTGATGAGGCTCACACCAGGGTCTCTTCCATACCCCGTAACACTGCTCTCTCTCCCCATCCCCCCACTCGCAACAAGGGCAGAGTCCCCCTAGCCCTCACCTTCCATCCCACCAGCCGTCACATACAACAAGTAATCCTCCGCCATTTCCGCCACCTCCAACGTGACCCCACCACTGGCCACATCTTCCCATCTCCCCCCCATGTCTGCCTTCCTTCTTAAACAAGCTGTTCCTGAACCTGGACGTTACAGATTTCAGGCTCCTGTACCTTCTTCCCGATGGCAATGGGGTGAGATGAGTGTGTGGCCAGGATGGTGCGGGTCTCTGATAGTGTTGGCAGACTTTTTGAGGCAGCGACTGCGATAGATCCCTTCGATGGTGGGACATTTAACGTTACCGGTCGGTTACCCTTGGTTCTGAAAACTCGTGCTTACGGTTTTTTCCCCCAATGAGCCAAAGAAACTGCCCGGTCAGCAAAGGCGATTTACTATAACTACCTACGACTACATCGACCACCTATAACCACATGGTGACCCCACTACAACTGCACCTACAACTATAGGTTTATCAATTTTCTCCATGGCGACCAATTTTTGGAAGAGGGCTAGATAGGGATCTTAAAAATAGCGGAGTCAGGGGATATGGGGAGAAGGCAGGAACGGGGTACTGATTGGGGATGATCAGCCGTGATCATATTGAATTGTTACGAGACGGGGGAGGGGGAGTTAGAATGGAGCTGCGATATATAGAGGAGACCCTGGTGAGAGCCTCATCTATAATGGAAGAGGGGAACCCCCGTTCCCTGAAGAATGAGGACATCTCCGATGCCCTGTTGTGGAACACCTCATCCTGGGTGCAGATGCAGCATAGGTGGAGGAATTGGGACTAGGGGATAGAGTCCTTACAGGAAGCAGAGTGGGAAGAAGTGTAGTCTTGAAAGCTATGAGTGTCAGTGGGTTTGTAGTGGAGGTTTGTCTTAGGGATAACAGAATCAAGGGATATGGGGAGAAAGCAGGAACAGGGTGCTGATTGTGGATGATCAGCCATGATCACATTGAATGACGTTGCTGGCACGAGGGGCTGAATGGCCTCCTCCTGCACCTATTGTCTATGTTTCTCTGTTTCTAACATAAGGTTCCATTAGATGTTTGAGGTGAACATTAAACTTCCGCTTGCCTCAGTTCAGTGATCTGCAGGATGTTGGAACCTGGACAATATCTACTTTTTCAATCAAGTTTCAATTAGGGGTCGGCATGGTGGTGCAGCGGGTAGAGCTGCTGCCTCACAGCGCCAGAGACCCGGGTTCCATCCTGACTACGGGTGCTGTCTGTACGGAGTTATAGACAATAGGTGCAGGAGTAGGCCAATCGGCCCTTTGAGCCAGCACAACCATTCAATGTGATCATGGCTGATCATCCCCAATCAGTACCCCGTTCCTGCCTTCTCCCCATATCCCCTGACTCCGCTATCTTTAAGAGCCCTATCTAGCTCTCTCTTGAAAATATCCAGAGAACCGTCCTCCACTGCCCTCTAAGGCAGAGAATTCCACAGACTCACAACTCTGTGTGTGAAAGTTTGTACGTTCTCCCCGTGACCTGTGTGGGTTTTCTCCGGGTGCTCCGGTTTCCCTACACATTCCAAAGACATGCGGATTTGTAGGTTAATTGACTTAGGTAAAAAATTTAATTGCCCCTATTGTGTGTAGGATAATGTTAGTGTGCGGTGATCGCTGGTCGGCGCAGACTCGGTGGGCCGAAGGGCCTGTTTCCACGCTGTATCTCTAAACTAGATGACATTAGCCTCTACATTACCCAGTTTGTAGTATCAGGCCCACTGTCCCCACCATCACATCTCTCCCATCTCTCTCTGTGTTTGTTTTGAACTATGATAATTCTCAGACCCTGTTTATTTCTGCTACTTGATTCACTCGTTGATGTACACCAATATCATTCAAAAACATACCTGCAAAGTACGCAGTTAATTGTCTGAGTAATTTCTGAACGTTTTATATAAGCCATTAGGCAGCAGAAAAGTTTAAGGGGATTTTATAACTCAGCAGATACAATTAAAAATCTTGTTGGATCCAATTAAATTTCCTTGGGTTCTAACTTCCTTTGTTATTGGCAGTTCCCCCAGGAATCATCCACAGCAGCTCACGTATGTACATTAGAGTTAGTATGGAAACAGGCCCTTCGGCCCAACTTGCCCATACCGGCCAACATGTCCCATCCACACTAGTCCCACCCACCTGCGTTTGGTCCATATCCCTCTAAACATGTCCTATCCACGTACCTGTCTAACTGTTTCTCAAACGTTGCGATATTCCTAGCCTCAACTATCTCCTCTGGCAGCTCGTTCCGTACACCCACCACCCTCCAGCACTCTGTGAAACGTCACCTATCCATGTTCTCCACAGATGCTGCCTGACCCGCTGAGTTACTCCAGCACTCTGTGAAACGTCACCTATCCATGTTCTCCACAGATGCTGCCTGACCCGCTGAGTTACTCCAGCACTCTGTGAAACGTCACCTATCCATGTTCTCCACAGATGCTGCCTGACCCGCTGAGTTACTCCAGCACTCTGTGAAACGTCACCTATCCATGTTCTCCACAGAAGCTGCCTGACCCGCTGAGTTACTCCAACACTCTGTGTCCTTTTGTATATCAGTTCAGTTTAGTTTATTGTCACGTGTACCGAGGTACAGTGAAAAGCTTTTGTTGCGTGCTAACCAGTCAGCGGAAAGACAATACATGATTACAATCGAGCCGTCCACAGTGTACAGATACAGGATAAAGGGAATAATGTTTAGTGCAAGGTAAAGCCAGTAAAGTCCGATCAAAGATAGTCCGAGGGTCACCAATGAGGTAGATAGTAGTTCAGGACTGCTCTCTGGTTGTGGTAGGATGGTTCAGTTGCCTGATAACAGCCGGGAAGAAACTGTCCCTGAATCTGGAGGTGTGCGTTCGTTTCCACACTTCTGTACCTCTTGCCCGATGGGAGAGGGGAGAAGAGGGTGTGACCGGGGTGAGACTGGTCCATGATTATGCTGCTGGCCTTGCCGAGGCAGCCTGAGGTGAAGGTGGAGTCAATGGAAGGGGGGTTGTTTTGTGCGCGTGACAGTCTGGGCTGCGTCCACGACTCTCTGCGATTTCCTGCGTTTGTGAACCAGCATCTGAGGTTGTTTGATCCTACATCCAGGGTTCGAGGCCCACTGTGAACCGGGTCGGGTGCAGTAGGACACTGATGTAGTGGTGAAGGTCTATGACACATCTCGCTTGCAACCTCTGCCCTCTGGTTCTTGATTCCCCCACTCTGGGTAAAACACTGTGCGTTCACCCGATCTATTCCTTGGCCTTTACAGTATGACCATCTAATTATAACTACCTAATGTAATTAATACATCTTGTTTACAAATTTCTTTGTAATATAAAAAATGTTAAACATTTGTAAATCTAGTTTTTAACTAGGGCGTCACGGTGGTGCAGCGGGTAGAGCTGCTGCCTCACAGCGCCAGAGACCCGGGTTCCATCCCCACTACGGGTGCTGTCTGTACGGAGTTTGTACGTTCTCCCCGTGACCTGCGTGGGTTTCCTCCGGTACGTTCTCCGGTTTCCTCCCACACTTCAAAGACGTACAGGTTTGTAGGTTAATTGGCTTCTGTAAATTGAAAATCGCCCCTAGTGTGTAGGATAGTGTTAGTGTGCGGGGATCGCTGGTCGGCGCAGACTCTGTGGGCCGAAGGGCCTGTTTCCACACTGTATCTCTAAACTAAACTAAACTTCTCCAAGTGAGGCCTCACCAACACCTTTAACTTGTCTTAATTCCACACTGCTTCTACTGCAGTTGTATAGGGCTCTGGTGAGCCCACATCTGGAGTATTGTGTACAGTTTTGGTCTCCTAATTTGAGGAAGGACATCCTTGTGATTGAGGCAGTGCAGCGTAGGTTCACAAGATTGATCCCTGGGATGACGGGACTGTCATATGAGGAAAGATTGAAAACACTAGGCTTGTATTCACTGGAGTTTAGAAGGATGAGGGGTTATCTTATAGAAACATATAAAATTATAAAAGGACTGGACAAGCTAGATGCAGGAAAAATGTACCCAATGTTGGGCGAGTCCAGAACCAGGGGCCACAGTCTTAGAATAAAGGGGAGGCCATTTAGGACTGAGGTGAGAAACAACTTTTTCACCCAGAGAGTTGTGAATTTGTGGAATTCCCTGCCACAGAGGGCAGTGGAGGCCAAATCACTGGATGGATTTAAGAGAGAGTTAGAGCACTAGGGGCTGGTGGAGTCAAGGGATATGGGGAGAAGGCAGGAACGGGGTACTGATTGGGGACGATCAGCCATGATCACAATGAATGGCGGTGCTGGCACGAAGGGCTGAATGGCCTCCTCCTGCACCTATTGTCTATTTTCTACTTTCCATTGCAGTGTAACTGCTGTTTCTTATTATACTTGTGATTGTTGAGTCCTTGTTGCCTCTAGTCCACACAGCTCACGCCCCCCCCCCCCCCCCCCCCCCCCCCCCCTCCCCCTCCCAGAGATTTGGGTTCACACCAGTGACTACCAAGATATAACGGGTAGGACAGACATTCGGCTGAAAGGCCTCGACAATTTGTGAATCCTGTTTAAAGTTCTGTTCCTCTACCGAGGGATGTTGCCCGGACTAGAGGGTGTGAGCTACAGGGAGAGGTTGAGCAGGCTGGGACTCTATTCCTTGGAGCGCAGGAGGATGAGGGGTGATCTTATAGAGGTGTACAAAATCATGAGAGGAATAGATCGGGTAGACGCACAGAGTCTCTTGCCCAGAGTAGGGGAATCGAGGACCAGAGGGCATAGGTTCAAGGTGAAGGGGGAAAGATTTAATAGGAACCTGAGGGGTAACGTTTTCACACAGAGGGTGGTGGGTGTATGGAACGAGCTGCCGGAGGAGGTAGTTGAGCCTGGGACTATCCCAGTTTCAGAAATATTTAGACAGGTACATGGATAGGACAGGTCTAAACCAAGGGTTCCCAACCTGGGCTAAATATACCCCCAGGGGGGTAAATGTCGCTGACCCAGGGGGTAAATGTGTTGCTTCTGGATGTGTAGAGATTAGTTCTCATTGATTGACTGTGTTTGGTTCAGGTATACCGGTATCTGTTCATCATTAATTGTTCATAAATAAGTGAAATAACATTGTTACGCGCGATTAAAGTTGCCGGGGTAAACGGGACGAGAAAGGTTGGGAACCTCTGGTCTAAAGATATATGGGCCAAACGCAGGCAGGTGGGACTAGTGTGGATGGGACATTGTTGGCCGGCATGGGCGAGTTGCGCCGAAGGGCCTGTTTCCACGCTGTATGACTACGACTATAACAAAAGCAACCTAATGGCTTTAAACTTGGCTTCACAAACTCTAAAATCCAAATCACAAAGCCAATATTATTGCCCTTAATTCTAAAGAATGGTCTTGACCCGAAACGTCACCTATTCCTTCGCTCCATAGATGCTGCCTCACCCGCTGAGTTTCTCCAACATTTTTGTCTACCTTCGATTTTTCCAGCATCTGTAGTTTCTTCTCAAACACTATTGCCCTTAAGATCTTCGTCATGGTCCATGCCCCGTTAGTGTGAATACACACGGACTCAACGCCTCAGCCGTGCCCACACTTACCATCAGTTCATTATAGAGTTCCATCTTATTATAGGGTGATTTCACGAAAGGTCACTGGAGCGTAGATCCGCACCCACGTGACCGAAAATTTTAACTGGGGGACAAGCGTCACTTCCGGTACATGTTAGTGAATGGGAAAACACGCACTTTCACACCCGTTAAAAACATCGAAAACGGCCCGTTTTTGAGCTGCAATTTACTGAGCCAGTCGGGGTGACCGTGAGGAACAGCTGTGCAGGCTTTAAACAAGAAACATTGAGAAATATATTTTGGCAAATAATAAAATGTTCTGCTTTTGTCCAACAGCTGACAATGATCCCATTCCTTAGCTTGCATCTCAGTAAAATTTATTTCAAAACGCATTGATAGTTTACGATTATTTAAATGGTGAATGGAGCTTCAGAAGCGTGTTCATTTTGCATGTTAAAACCCACCTGAGAACCATGGGCGATTTTGCAATTTTACTGACGGATTTTTAACTTTTAATACTTTTCATATAACTAATGAATAAAGATAAAAAGTCAATAATGCCACTTTTGATGAATTACAGCGAGCAAACGCGATAATTCCCGATATTTTGGATCTTTAAATCTCCACGGCAAATGTCCGATAACAACTTCCGCTGTATTTACACCTTCAGCTCCCTCTTGAATTTACCTTAGTTTCTATCTTTTTTTTGGACTGTAAATTTAGGTAGCTGTGCCTCACGGTCACCCCGACTGGCTCAGTAAATTGCAGCTCAAAAACTGGCCGTTTTCGATGTTTTTAACGGGTGTGAAAGTGCGTGTTTTCCCATTCACTAACATGTACCGGAAGTGACGCTTGTCCCCCAGTTAAAGTTTTCGGTCACGTGGGTGCGGATCTACGCTCCAGTGACCTTTCGTGAAATCACCCTATTGGCACAGTGGCGCAGCGGGTAGAGCTGCTGCCTCACAGCGCCAGAGACCCGGGTTCCATCCTGACTACGGATGCTGTCTGTACGGAGTTTGCACGTTCTCCCCGTGACCTGCATGGGTTTTCTCCGGGTGCTCCGGTTTCCTCCCACACTCCAAAGACGTGCAGGTTTGTAGGTTAATTGGCTTTGTGTAAATGTAAATTGTCCCTAGTGTGTGTGTAGGATAGTGTTAGTGTGCGGGGATCGCTGGTCGGCGCGGACTCGGTGGGCCGAAGGGCCTGTTTCTGGGTTATATCTCTAAACTAATGAGTTTAGACTTTATCTAAACTTTATCGAAATCTCTAACCTTTCCTTGCCTCTGCTGAATAGTTTACTGATTAGAACTCACTCGCTTGTTTTGGACATGTTCAGTGTTGCAACGTTTACGTCGCCCTGCCATTGGGCACGTGCGCGCTAACAAATGCCTCTTTTTTTATTCCCCCCCAAAAAATATTTTATTTACAACAATAATATTTACAAAGCAAGCAATACCAACCAACACCAAATTGCCAAATGTTTACGTACTAAATATTAAATGACTATCTTACCCGGAAAAGGGGCAGGTGGGCAGCCGGCTCGGCAGAGCCCTCCACAGCCTGGAGCCGTGACTCGCGGATGGCCAGCTTGACCAGGCCCAGGAGCAACCTGACCAAGACATCTTCGACCCTGCCCTCTCCCCTACGCAAAGGGTGTCCAAAGATGAGGATGGTGGGTGTGAAGTGCAGCCAGAAGGCACGGAGCATCCCCTTTACATATTGGACCAGGGGGTTGCAACCTCACACACTCCATATACACGTGGTACACAGACTCTTCCAGCCCGCAACAGTGGCAGGCGGCTGGCGAGTCTGTGAACCGACTCAGGAATTGTGCTTTAGTTATAGTTTTAGAAATACAGCCTGCAGCCCACCCACCGAGTCCGCGCCGACCAGCGATCCCCGCACACTAACACCACCCAACACACACCAGGGACACTGAAGCTAATTAACCTACAAACCTGTACATCTTTTGGAGTGTGGGAGGAAACCGGAGCATCTGGAGAAAACCCACGAGGTCACGGGGAGAACGTGCAAACTCCATACAGACAGCACCCGTAGTCAGGGTGGAACCCGGGTCTCTGGCGCTGTGAGGCAGCAGCTCTACCCGCTGCGCCACCGTGCCGTCCACCTTGTATCTGCCCTGTATTTCGTCAACTCTTGTGCCTCCAAATATTTTATCTTCCTGCAGTCCCGTGACCAGACACACACACACAGATTATTTTATTTCTTTTTTGCAATGCCCTCATCAATTATTAGTGAATACTGACGGATCCCCGTGGTGTCAGCTTGGTTGTAGGGGCCTGCATTGCAGTTTATGAATTTCACTGCAGTCTTGTTCACACACAGCAGCTCCACACACACAGAGACACAGAGTGCTGGAGTAACTCAGCGGGTCAGGCAGCATCTGTGGAGAACATGGATAGGTGACGTTTCACAGAGTGCTGGAGTAACTCAGCGGGTCAACGTACACCAGCACTTTATGTATTAACCAGCAGCTTCAGCTTTCTGTTTCTACAACTCCACTCATGTTGCCAGTGGCTTCCTCTGCCCTTTCAGACATCCAATACCCGAGGAGAAAGACCAAAATGTCATTGTCACTAGAGCCACCCTTCCATGAAATGTGGACCACTCGCTCCAGTTAACCCGTGCCAGTGTATACACCCCCTGCTCCACGCTGCAACATCCCATCCAGCGACCATGCCCCACACACACACATGCATGCACATGCAGGCACGCACACACACATGTACAGTCACCCATACACACACACAAACCCACACACACACGCACACGCATGCATTCA
>NW_022630621.1:0-70000 GCF_010909765.2 Amblyraja radiata | reverse complement strand
CGTGAGCTGCACTGTGTCTCACTCTGGCACGCCTGTTGTCTCTGATTATGTTGTAGAAACTGGACTGAGTAATCTATGTAGAGCGACAAATGAAACAAAATATTCTGCACTTGTGTAAAGGGATCAGTTAGCATCAGTGTAAAATCCCTGAGCACAGTTTCACAGCCTTGAGCTGCAGGAACAGTCTGGACACTTGCCCTCCGCAGATGACATCAGATATAACCAATAAGTCTCTAGTCAAGATAGACACAGAGTGCTGGAGTAACTCAGCGGGTCAGGCAGCATCTGTGGAAAACATGGATAGGTGACGTTTGCTCTGGTTTCCTCCCACATCCCTCTGAAAATTGCCACCAGTGTAGGGAGTGGATGAGAAAGTGGGATAACATAGAACTAGTGTGAACAAAGACTAAACTAAGCAATTCTTGAAGGATGAAATGGCTGGTGTGTACATTGGCAAGTGGATTTGTAAAGGGGTGCACGTTTAACAAGTCTCTTGCCCAGAGTAGAGGAATCGAGGACCAGAGGACATGCCTGTAGGTGTTAGGTGAAGGGGCAAAGATTTAATAGGAACCTGAGGGGCAACATTTTCACACAGAGGGTTGTGGGTGTATGGAACGAGCTGCGGGAGGAGGTAGTTGAGGCTGGGACTATCCCAACGTTTCAGAAACATTTAGACAAGTACATGGATAGGACAGGTTTGGAGGGATATGGAACAAACGCAGGAAAGTTTAGTTTAGTTTAGTTTAGAGATTCAGCGCGGAAACAGGCCCTTCGCCCCACCAAGTCCGCTCCTACCAGCGATCCCTGCACACTAACACTATCCTACACACACTAGGGACAATTTTACATTTATACCAAGGGAATTAACCGACAAACCTGTGCATTTTTGGAGTGTGGGAGGAAACTGAAGATCTTGGATAAAATCCACGCAGGTCACGGGGGAAACGTACAAACTCCGTACAGACAGCACCTATGGTAAGGATCGAACTCTGGCGCTGTGAGGCAGCAACTCTACCGCTGTGCCACTCTGCCGCCTTGTGGGACTAGCGTGGATGGGAGCACCAAGGCAAATTCCTTGTATGTGAATACTTGGCCAATAAATGTATTCATTTATTCACTCATTCATTATCCATTAATTATTCACTCATTATTCATTCATTATGCTGGTCCGCGTGGGCAAGTTGGGCTGAAGGGTCTGTTTCCACACTGTAAGTGTATGACTCTCTCTCAGTAGGTTTGGATTGAAAATCCTTTGCCTTGCCTGTGACAGGGTGATTAATGAGCAGCAATCAGCAACGGCTTCAACATCTTCACCTGCTTTACTCCCCAGATGAGACATTTTCTCGTGTAATCATTTGTACAGAGATCGGGATTGGCCGGGCAATTTGTTGCATCAAATCAGTCGAGTCCGCTGGAGGAGAGGCGGCCTGATCACACGTGTATCTGTCGCAAATCCTGGCGTCAGTAACGCAGCATGTGTACAGACCAGACATCGCACACCCAGAGTCACAAACAACGAGACAGAGACAGAGACAGAGACAGAGACAGAGACAGAGACAGAGACAGAGACAGAGACAGAGACAGCACATCTCAGCTGCTCCTCCCCACACGGGTCCAGAATCAACACGTTCTCCACAGATGCTGCCTGACCCGCTGAGTTACTCCAGCACTCTGTGCCCACCTTTAGTTCCATTACCTACATGGGCGATGAATCTCGCACAGACTCTGTCTGCAGGAAGCAGCGTTTGCTTTCGAAGAGTGCCGACCTTTCCCATAGTTTCGAGAGCAACATTTTTTTTTAAGAAGAGAGACGGATGGATTTGACATCCGGTCCCACAGAGATGCAACAACTAACGTTCTGGAAACCATGTGTGTGTCTCTGCAGTTTGGCCACTTGTCCTGAGGCTAATAGTATGCCTTGGACAAAAGTGCTGGAGAAACTCAGCGGGTGCAGCAGCATCTATGGAGCGAAGGAAATAGGCAACGTTTCGACCCGAAACACTTCTGGAAATAGGCAACATTGCCTATTTCCTTCACTCCATAGATGCTGCCTGACCCGCTGAGTTACTCCAGCACTCTGTGAAACGTCACCTATCCACCTTCTCCACAGATGCTGCCTGACCCGCTGAGTTACTCCAGCACTCTGTGAAACGTCACCTATCCATGTTCTCCAGAGATGCTGCCTGACCCACTGAGTTACTCCAGCACTCTGTGAAACGTCACCTATCCATGTTCTCCACAGATGCTGCCTGACCCGCTGAGTTACTCCAGCACTCTGTGAAACGTCACCTATCCATGTTGTCCACAGATGCTGCCTGACCCGCTGAGTTACTCCAGCACTCTGTGAAACGTCACCTATCCATGTTCTCCACAGATGCTGCCTGACCCGCTGAGTTACTCCAGCACTCTGTGTTTTTTTCTTGCTCAAGACTCCAGCATCTGCAGTTTGTTGCATCCACCATTCTATAAGGTTGCGGCTGACCTGTTAGTAATCACATCCCCATCACCACGGTCTATCTTTCACCTCTTTCTTCTCCAGTATCTGGTCATCTCTGCCATAAATATTCCGTCTCCACTCCCAGCGTTGATTGTAGAATATTGATGCGCTCGTGATAGCCAGTGAGTAACGGTTCACCGTCACCTCTATCCCGGCTGACACGCCGTATTTTCAAACTGTGATACGGATTAAGTTTAATATTTAAATGTAAACATTAAATGGCGGTGACGGTGGCACAGCGGCAGAGTTGCCGCCTTTACAGCGCTTGCAGCGCCGGGGACCCGGGTTCCATGGTTTGGACACGCTAGAGGCAGGAAACATGTTCCCGATGTTGGGGGAGTCCAGAACCAGGGGCCACAGTTTAAGAATAACGAGTAAGCCAGTTAGAACGGAGACGAGGAAACACTTTTTCTCACAGAGAGTTGTGAGTCTGTGGAATTCTCTGCCTCAGAGGCCGGTGGAGGCCGGTTCTCTGGATACTTTCAAGAGAGAGTTAGATAGGGCTCTTAAAGATAGCGGAGTCAGGGGATATGGGGAGAAGGCAGGAACGGGGTACTGATTGTGGATGATCAGCCATGATCACATTGAATGGCGGTGCTGGCTCGAAGGGCCGAATGGCCTACTCCTGCACCTATTGTCTATTGTCTATTGTCATCCCGACTACGGGTGCTGTCTGTATGGAGTTTGCACGTTCTCCCCGTGACCTGCGTGGGTTTTCTCCGAGATCTTCGGTTTCCTTCCACACTCCAAAGAGGTGCAGGTTTGTAGGTTAATTGGCTTGATGTATGTGTAAAATTGTCCCTAGTGTGTGTAGGATCGTGTTAGTGTGCGGGGATCGCTGGTTGGTGCAGTCTCAGAGGGCCAAAGGGCCTGTTTCCGCGCTGTTTCTCTAAACTAATTAAAGATACAGCATGGAAACAGGCCCTTCAGCCCACCGAGTCCATGCCAGCCATCAATCACCCGTTCAAACTAGTTCTATGTTCTCCCACATTCACATTCACTCCCTGCACACTGGCCAATTCACAGAGGGATAATTAATCTACAATCCCTTTGTGACGTGGGAAGAAACCGGAGCACCATGACGCCCACATTCATATGTTCCAGGAGCGGAATTTGGCCATTCGGCCCACCAAGCCTACTCCACCATTCAATCATGGCTGATCTATCTCTCCCTCCTAACCCCATTCTCCTGCCTTCTCCCCATAACCCCCGACACCCGCACTAATCACAAACCTATCAATCTCCACCTTAAAAACACCCACTGACTTGTGGCCTCCACAGCCGTCTGTGGCAATGAACCCCACAGATTCACCACCCTCTGACTAAAGAAATTCCTCCTCATCTCCTTCCTAAAAGAACGTCCTTTAATTCTGAGGCTGTGCCCTCTGGTCCTAGACTCGCCCACTAGTGGAAACATCCTCTCCACATCCACTCTATCCAGGCCTTTCACTGTTCGATATTACAATCTGGTTGGTCAATTAATTCCTTCCCATGCATCATAGTACATTTCTACACAACTGTCTTTTAATTTATCCAGTGTTTAACAACCCCTGAATCGATCTTACTCTTAAATAATGAACAACTAAACCCTTTAATAACCAACCAGGATATCTATACACTCCATCGTCTGAGAACAGCGAATTAGAACCGAATTAAAAAAAGAGAAATTGCTGTAAAATCTCAGCGGGTCTGGAAATGTGAATGGTTGTTGCATTGCTGTTTATGTTCCAACCCCTTAAGAAGCAATTAAAACATGTTGTGAGTATTTTAAGAGCATAGTTAATTTCAAGATGGTTAAAAGCAAGTTCATTATTTTGATTGCCACTTCAAAATAAACTCTGCTTCCATCTCTCGTTCAGTTTAGTTTAGTTTAGAGATACAGCAGGGAAACAGGCCCTTCGGCCCATCGAATCCGTGCCGACCAGCGCTCACACTAACACTATCCTACACACACCAGGGACAATTTACAATTTTACCAAAGCCAATTAACCTACAAACCTGCACGTCTTTGGAATGTGGGAGGAAACCGGAGCATCCGGAGAAAACCCACGCAGGTCACGGGGAGAACGTACAAACTCTGTACAGACAGCGCCCGTAGTCGGGATGGAACCCGGGTCTCTGGCGCTGTGAGGCAGCAGCTCTACCCGCTGCGCCACCGGGCTGCCTCTGATACAGGAAGCCGGGATTCGAACAATCCATTTTACCGTACCAGTGTTCAGTGATTTTTATTATCAACAAAAGAGAACCAGAGGACTTGCGTTTAAGAAGAAAGGGGGAAGATTTAATAGGAATCTGGGAGTGGATGAGAAAGGGGAACAATGAATTCCACAGATTCACCACAGGTCTCCACAGCTGCTCTGGTTTCTCCCACAATCAAAGACGTGCGGGTTTGTAGGTTAATCGGCCCCTCTGTAAATTGCCCCCTAGTGTGCAGGGAGTGGATGAGAAAGTGGGATAACATAGAACTGGTGTGAACTGGTCGGCATGGACTCGATGGGCCGAAGAGCCTGACTCGACGACTCCATGACTCAACAAACAGCCATTTACAGATGAAATCCTCAGCATCATTGACGTTTGCTAATGTATTATTGAATTTCCATTGCATAGTGGGACCTATTGGAAACATAAACTGTACGATTAGCGTTTGCTTTCATTGTTGAGGAGCATTTATCAATGCTGTCATCTGATGCTGCAACTGCCCGACTGATCTATGATGGGAAATCTCAGCAATGAGTGTCCATTGACCGTTTGATATTGGGCAGAACACAGTTGTCAGGGAGCCGTCTTATAGCAATGGACATTAAGAGTGGCATGGCAGCACAGCGATGGAGTTGCTGCCTCACAGCGCCAAGGACCTTGGTCCCATCCTGACAATCTGGGCTGCAAGGGGAAGATACAGAGTGTGGAGAATATAGTTCTCAGCATTGTAGCGCATCAGTTCCACAGACAAAGTCCAATGTCCGCAATGGGGTAGAGGTGAATCGGACTGTACCCTAGCTTATGGAAGGTGCATAGAAAAAAGCTAACTGCAGATGCTGGTTGAGGGAAAAAAAGACACAAAGTGCTGGAGTAACTCAGCGGGTCAGGCAGCATCTGTGGAGAACATGGATAGGTGACGTTTCACAGAGTGCTGGAGTAACTCAGCGGGTCAGGCAGCATCTGTGGAGAACATGGATAGGTGACGTTTCGCCTATCTTCTTCAGCAGGCAGCCCAGTGGAGGGCCATTCGGCCCATCCTATTTGGTGCTAGCCAGGAATGATTGAGGTTGTCCCCACGCCCCGTCCTGCCAATGTCAGCTCCAGGGACAAGCAGAGCAGGAGAGGGGAAAGGAATCTGAGAATAAGCAACACTTCTCTGCCCATCGTCCTCAGCCTGTCGAACAAGCCAACACGTAATTGATTTGAACGCTTGAATGATTTCCTGGATGTGCCCACTGCTACTGTTGCTGATCTAATCTGTGCACGCTGTGTATGAATCGCTAAAGCACTCATCCATCAACTATTCCTCAGTCACGCTGTTATACGGAGCCCATCTCTCCATCCAGCTCCCATGCTGCCGGCTGCAACCCACCGCCGCCCTTTAAACCATGCACGGTTCATTCAACGCTCGCAGCCGCAGCGGATAGCATCCAGCGCAATGCAATGCAACACCGTAGCAACCAAGATGTTTAAGGGCCTGTCCCACTTGGTGATTTTTTTCGGCGACTGCCGGCATCATTGACCGACGTATCAGGTCACCGTAAAATACGCGGCGTGACGACCTATTGACGCGCGGTGTTTTTGTCGCCGCTGGATTTCAAAATGTTCAAAATCTTTTGCCGACCCTGATATGGCGCCGACGGTCACCGAAAAAATCGGCAAGTGAAACAGGCCAAGTGAAAATAGGTGCAGGAGTAGGCCATTCGGCCCTTCGAGCCTGCACCGCCATTCAATATGATCATGGCTGATCATTAACCGACGTATTGACGTCTGAGTTCCACCTGTACATGGAGCATGTGAGGTTTTTATTTTGGTTTAGTTCAGATAAAGCGCCGACCGGCGATCCCCACACATTAACACTATCCTACCCACACAAGGGACAATTTTTACATTTACCAAGCCAATGAACCTACGTAACTGCACGTCTTTGGAGTGTGAGACAAAACCGAAGATCTCGGAGAAAACCCACGCAGGTCACGGGGAAAAACATACAAACTCCCTACAGACAGCCCCGGTAGTCAGGATCGAACCCTGATCTCAGGCGCTGCATTCGCTGTAAGGCAGCAACTCTACCACTGCGCCACCGTGCCACAGGCTGCAGCCCCATGTTCCAATATCGAAAGGGGCTGCTCCTTGCCTTCTGGCTGCACTTCACACCCACCACCCTCATCTTTGGACACCCTGTGCGTAGGGGAGGGTAGGGCTGAAGATGTCCTGGTTGGGTTGACAAGGGGTCACAGTTTACGAATAAGGGGTCGGTCATTTAGGACTGAGATGAGGAAAAACCTTTTCGCCCAGAGAGTTGTGAATCTGTGGAATTCTCTGCCACAGAAGGCAGTGGAGGCCAATTCATAGAAACATAGAAACATAGAAAATAGGTGCAGGAGTAGGCCATTCGGCCCTTCGAGCCTGCACCGCCATTCAATATGATCATGGCTGATCATCCAACTCAGTATCCTGTACTTCTCTCCATACCCCCTGATCCCTTTAGCCACAAGGGCCACATCGAATTCGCTGGATGTTTTCAAGAGAGAGTGAGATTTAGCTCTTAGGGCTAACGGAATCAAGGGATATGGGGAGAAAGCAGGAACGGGGTACTGATTGTGGATGATCAGCCATAATCTTATTGAGTGGTGTCGCTGGCTCGAAGGGACGAATGGCCTACTCCTGCACCTATTGTCTATGTTTCAATGTTTCTATCCCTGTCAAACGGAGTTTGTACTGTTCTCCCTGGAACCGTGTGGGTTTTCTCCGGGTGCTCTGGTTTCTTCCTAACTCCCAACGATGTGCAGGTTTGCAGGTTAAATGGCTTCTGTAGACTGTAAATTGTCCCTGGTGTGTGTACGGTTCGATCGCTGGTCGGCACGGACTCGGTGGGCCGAAGGGCCTGTTAAAATGGCTTATGTAGACTGTAAATTCTCCCTGATGTGTGTAGGGTGTTAGTGTGCGGGGATCGCTGGTCGGCACGGACTCGGTGGGCCGAAGGGCCTGTTTCCGCGCTGTATTTCTAAAGTCTAAAAGTCTATAAAGATTAAGGGGCAGCTCGGGGAGTTGAGTCGATGAAAGTAACAAGTTCTGCAGTGGATGCGACAATGTTAAACGAAAACTGCAAATAAAAGAACTGGCAGCCCCGGTGTGTAGCCCTTGGCATCATCATAAGCAGCTTATGATATTGTCACAGATAAACATAGCAACAGAAGCAAGAGCATCTGTCACTAAGGCTTAGAGAGGATTGAAACTGTAAATGACACCAGGAAAAAAAACTGTTCAATAGTGGAAAATACTGTGTTGGATTTGATATTGGTATTGGCTTATTATTGTCATGAAGGTGGTGCAGCGGGTAGAGCTGCTGCCTCACAGCGCCAGAGCCCCGGGTTCCATCCTGACTACGGGCGCTGTCTGTACGGAGTTTGCACTTTCTCCCTGTGACCTGCGTGGGTTTTCTCCGGGTGCTCCGGTTTCCTCCCACACTCCAAAGACGTGCAGGTTTGTAGGTTAATTGGCTTCTGTAAATTGTAAATTGTCCCTGGTGTGTGTAGGATGGTGCTGAAGTACAGGGTGACCGGTGGTCGGCACAGACTCGATGGACCGAAGGGCCTGTTCCCCCTACGCTGTATCTCTAAAGTCCAAAGAGTTACAGCCAGAGACTGGGAACCTTCCTCAACTATGTTTGTGGACTTTTACCGAAGCAAATGAACCTACAAACCTGCACGTCTTTGGAGCGTGGGTGGAGACCGGTGCACCCGGAGAAAACCCACGCAGGTCACGGGGAGAACGTGCAAACTCCGTACAGACAGCACCCGGGTCTGTGGCACTGGGAGGCAGCAGCTCTACCCGCTGCGCCACAGACCCTGTGTCATGGATGCGTTGATTTGAACGAGGATCTTGGTTCACAGAAGCCCAGGGGAACGATGACAGAACATTGAGTCTTGTTGTCACCACTGTGCTAAAAGGGTTAAACACCTTTCCTGCGTGGCCTTCGAAGCTTTCAGTCGCCATCCCCATCAGCAATGTTATTGCGGTTTCAAGGTGTCTGCTCTCTCGTCCGTTCAAGAGAGACACAGCCATCTGTCATTGCCGAGGCCGGCTCGACGCACAATGCTCTAGAATGATACCTGCGCCACTGTAGCTCCAACGCTCAGAAAGATGCAGCAACGAGTGCAACCCCGTGGTCTTAACAAGGCCCACAGCATCATCTCAATGCTGCCCAGCTCCCGGGATAGGTCACAGCTTACTCTGGGAAAGAAACACAGAGTGCTGGAGTAACTCAGCGGGTCAGGCAGCATCTGTGAAGAAGATGGATAGGTGACGTTTTGGGTCGGGACCCTTTTTCAGATTCTACCTGCCCCGAAACGTCACCTATCCATGTTCTCCACAGATGCTGCCTGACCCGCTGAGTTACTCCAGCACTCTGTGAAACGTCACCTATCCATGTTCCCCACAGATGCTGCCTGACCCGCTGAGTTATGGTGCAGCAGCATCTATGGAGCAAAGGAAATAGGCAACGTTTCGGGCCGAACCCCTTCTGGAAATAGGCAACGTTTCGGGCCGAAACCCGGAAGGGTTTCGAGCCGAAACGTTGCCTATTTCCTTAGCTCCATAGATGCTGCTGCACCCGCTGAGTTATTCCAGCACTCTGTGAAACGTCACCTATCCATGTTCTCCACAGATGCTGCCTGACCCGCTGAGTTACTCCAGCACTCTGTGAAATGTCACCTATCCATGTAGGTCACAGATACACAAAAGGACACAAAATGCTGTAGTAACTCAGTGAGTAACCCTCTAAACCTGTCCTATCCACATACGTTGGGATAGTCCCTGCCTCAACTACCTCCTCCGGCAGCTCGTTCCATGCACCCATTGTGTGAAAATAAGCAGAAGGGAATCGGGTTCTAGAGCCAAAGAAACAGCATCAGGGGCTGGATTGTTTAAACGGTTTGGCTTCACACCAATGCCAAATTGTTTCTGAGCAATGTTTTTTCTCGAGACATTTTTGGAGTGGAGAGACGCAGAGGGGATAAGGTGAGGTGTTCGTCTGGAAACAACGCTGGCTAAATGAAGACAAATGTGTTTCACGGGGAAAGTGGCCGCAAGATTCAGCTTCCCTCCTTCCGGCCCCAGAGGGTGTGGGACAAGACGCCAACAATCACATCTGATTCAAACAAGCCTGGCTGATTGATCAGACTCACAGACTCACCATCGAGACGTGGATCACACTGACACAGGAAGAAATAGGTGACCAACACAATCGGGACAGCAGGTGTAACTAAATGTTATACACAAGAGTTGGGGAATCAGTTTAGTTCAGTTTAGTTTAGAAACATAGAAACATAGAAAATAGGTGCAGGAGGAGGCCATTCGGCCCTTCGAGCCAGCACCACCATTCAATGTGATCATGGCTGATCGTCCCCTATCAATAACCCGTGCCTGCCTTCTCCCCATATCCCTTGACTCCATTAGCCCCGAGAGCTCTATCTAACTCTCACTTAATTCCATCCAGTGACTTGTTCATTTTAGTTTAGTTTAGTTTAGTTCACTTTAGAACAGATTTTTTTTTCACGTTCATAAGCCCGTATATGCAGAAGTTGTCGGAGCAGAATTGAGCCATTCGGCCCATCACATCTACTCCACCATTCAATCATGGCTGATCTATCTCTCCCTCTCAACCCCATTCTCCTGCCTTCTCCCCATAGCCCCTGGCACCCGCACTAATCAGGTACCATCACAACGTTTTGAAAACATTTAATGTGTAAGAAAGAACTGCAGATGCTGGTTTAAATCGAAGGTAGACACAAAATGCTGGGGTAACTCAACAGGACAGGCAGCATCTCTGGAGAGAAGGAATAAGCAACGTTTCGGGTCGAGACCCTTCAGACTGAAGCTCAGACTGAAACTCAATCTGCAGAAGGGTCTCGACCCGAAACGTCACACATTCCTTCTCTCCAGAGATGCTGCCTGTCCCGCTGAGTTACTCCAGCATTTTGAAAACCATTTAAGGTGGGTACATGGATAGGACCAGTTTAGAAGCATGTTGCCCAAACATAGGCTGGAGGGACTAGTATAGATGTGACACGTTGGTTAGCGTGGGCAGGTTGGACCAAAGTTGGGTAATGGTCCATCTGTAAGTTAGGCTGAAGTCCCGATCATCCTAACTACCTCATTGCAGAAAAATCACGCTATACATAAGTACAACCAATCCGTACACAACCACAACCGGTAGTGCAAAGAGAACAAAACCAGAGTGCAGAATACAGTGTTACACCATTGCAGTTACAGAGAAAAAGTGCAAGGACTACAATGAGGTAGGTTGGAAGATCAGGTCTGCACGGTAGCTGATGGGAGGACCAATCAGAAGCCTGATAACAGAGGGGAAGTAGCTGTACCTGAGTATGATGGTGCATTCTTTCAAGCTTCTCTACCTTCCTGCGGACGGGAGCGGGGAGAAGAAGGAATGACCGGGGTGATAAATGGCCAGGCAATGCTCAGCCGGTCAGGCAGCATCTTAGTTTTGTTTAGAGATACAGCGCGGAAACAGGCCCTTCGGCCCATCGAGTCCACACTGACCAGTGATCCCCGCACACTAACACTATCCTACACACACTAGGGACAATTTACCATTTTACCAGTCAATTAACCTACAAACCTGCACGTCTTTGGAGTGTGGGAGGAAACCGGAGCACCCGGAGAAAACCCACGCAGGTCACGGAGAGAACATGCAAACTCCGTACAGACAGCACCCGTAGTCAGGATGGAACCCGAGTCTCTGGCGCTGCATGCCTGAAACTGGCTGCTCACGTTTCCAGTCAAATCAATGTCATTGATAAAACATTCCATCACAAGTTTGAATGATGTTGTCGTTGCCAATAAGTCCAAGCATGGTAATCAATATTCACTCTTTCTATCAGATTAGTATTTCCCTTAGCATGAGAGAACATGCAAACTCCGTACAGACAGCACCCGTAGTCAGGATGGAACCCGAGTCTCTGGCGCTATGAGGCAGCAACTCTACCGCTGCGCCACCGTGCCACAATGATTGTCATTGCAGTGATATTCATAAAAGTAAAGGGCCTGTCCCACTGTACGAGGTAATACAAGAGTTCTCCCGAGTTCTCCCCTGATTCGAGCTCGTGTAATGTACGTAGCGGCTCGTACGTGTAAAAAGTAACAATTTTTTTCATCACGAGTATTTTTTTACCCGTGGACATTTTTCACGGTGTTGAAAAATCGTCACGGGTTTACCGGATTTCCCGAGTACCTGCCGCTACTCGTACGAGCCGCTACGTGACATTCACGAGCCGCTACGCACCCACTACGTACATTACACAAGCTTGAATCAGGGGAGAACTCGGGGGAACTCTTGAATTACCTCGTACAGTGGGACAGACCACTTAGCTAGCGATTTTGTTGCATATTTCATCTTTAAATTGTCAGCTTAAAATCCAGAATGTTTGAAGCTATTTATGCTGGGATTTTTAAATGGTCCCAGTTCGCTCGTGTTTCACTCCATAGAGGTGAGCACAGACTGCATTTAATTGAGTAACATTAGCGGAGCCCTTCTGCCCTGCTGCCCGTGAGGAGTGGTGATGTGGAAAGATGAAGCCAAACTGGGCTGAAATTGAATGAAATTCCTTCACTTCCAAATCGGCACGGCGGCGCAGCGGGTAGAGCTGCTGCCTCACAGCGCCAGAGACCAGGGTTCCATCCTGACCTTGGGCACGTACTGTCTGTGTGTGTGTGTGGAGTTTGCATGTTCTCCCCGTGGCCTGCGTGGGTTTTCTCCGGGTGCTCCGGTTTCCTCCCGCACTCCAAAGTCGTGCGGGTTTGTAGGTTAATCGGCCCCTCTGTAAATTGCCCCCCAGTGTGTGTAGGGTTGAAGAAGGAACTGCAGATGCTGGAAAATCGAAGGTAGACAAAAATGCTGGAGTAACTCAGCGGGTGCAGCAGCATCTATGGAGCGAGGGAAATAGGCGACGTTTCGAGCCGACTTCCGGGTTTCGGCCCGAAACGTTGCCTATTTCCAGAAGGGTTTTGGCCCGAAACGTTGCCTATTTCCAGAAGGGTTTTGGCCCGAAACGTTGCCTATTTCCAGAAGGGTTTTGGCCCAAAACGTTGCCTATTTCCAGAAGGGGTTTGGCCCGAAACGTTGCCCATTTCCCTTGCTCCATAGATGCTGCTGCACCCGCTGAGTTTCTCCAGCATTTTTGTCTACCTAGTGTGTGAGAAAGTGGGATAACATAGAACTAGTGTGAACAGTGATCGCTGGTTGGGGGGGGGTCAACTGGAGACCATCTTTTATCGGACTTTACTGGACTTCATCTTGCACTACATGTTGTTATCATGGATCTGTAAACGGTGTATGGCTCAATTGTAATCTTGTAGGGCTGAGATGAGGAAAAACATTTTTCACCCAGAGAGTTGTGAATCTGTGGAATTCTCTGCAGTGGAGGCCGATTCACTGGATGTTTTCAAGGGAGAGTTAGATTTAGCTCTTAGAACGAACGGAATCAAGGGATAGAAGTTTAGAATTGAGAATTAAGGGACAGAAGTTTAGGGGTAACATGAGGGGGAACTTCTTTACTCAGAGAGTGGTAGCTGTGTGGAATGAGCTTCCAGTGGAAGTGGTGGAGGCAGGTTCGATTTTATCATTTAAAAATAAATTGGATAGGTATATGGACGGGAAAGGAATGGAGGGTTATGGTCTGAGTGCAGGTAGATGGGACTAGGTGAGAATAAGTGTTCGGTTCGGACTAGAAGGGCCGAGATGGCCTGTTTCCGTGCTGTAATGTTATATGGTTATATGATATAGGGAGAAGGCAGGAACGGGGTACTGATTCTGGATGATCAGCCATGATCATATTGAATGGCGGTGCTGGCTCGATGGGCCGAATGGCCTACTCCTGCACCTATTTTCAATGTTTCTATGTATTGTCTTTCCGCTGACAACAACAAAAGCTTTTCCCTGTTCCTCGGTACACGTGACAATGAACTAAACTCAAAACTCAAACTCAAACTTGGTGGGCCGAAGGGCCTCTTTCCATGCTGTATTTATAAACTCAAGCAGGAGGTCCAGCAGGCCTGGGCGGACCAAGCTTAAGTGTTTGGAGAAAAGGCCATAGTTTAGTTTAGTTTAGAGAAACAGCGCAGAAACGATCCGCTCGGCCCATCGAGTCCGTGCCGACCAGCGATCCCCGCACACTAACACCATCCTACATGTACAGAGGTTCTGGAAAAAACCCTCGCAGGCCATGGGGAGAATGTACAAAGTCTGTACAGGCAGCGCCCTTAGTCAGGATGGAACCCGGGTCTCTGGTGCTGTGAGGCAGCAGCTCTACCCGCTGTGCCACCGTGCCTTGGTCTGGAGGAAGTAAAGGAAACCGTATTGGCAGCATCTTCTTTGGCCCCCTTCGGTCACGACTGACCTGACCATGGGTGTCTCCAGGGGTGGAGGACCCCGGTGCGTGACTTTGTTTAACGTGGGGAGACTGGTGCACAGACAGCCACCCCACGTGGGGTCCTTGACAGATCTGGGTCAGGATCCAGTGGCATGGAGTCCAAGACCCTTTTCTGCCGCAGCCTTCATCCGCCTTCCCAGCCGTTGTGACGCTCCACTAAGGTCAGCCATCGTCCTCCGCCTGTTCCACCGTTGAGGTCTTGGTTGGATTGGCTCTTTGTCAGAGACCTCCCCCTCGACCTTACCGCCATGGGTGGCCCTACCAGGAGCATCGATAGCTCCAGACGGCATCGCTCTCAGGATCTCAGGTTCACACAAGCTTATCCACCACGACAAGGTGACAATCCATGGCAGCAGTAAGTCCATGATATATCCATCGAAGCTTGAGTTCAGAGAATCAATGGCTGGATAATATGTTACAGCCATATTAAACACTAATAAATCACATTCTCAATTCATTAAACATAACATCCCTTTCCTTACCCTCCAGATTGATTAAAAAAACACATCTCTAGTTTGAGGCCAAAACATAAACAAGCCTCTATTTTCAGTTCAATTCCTGACACAATATTAATCAAATTTTCCAGCTATTAAAACCCAGCCAGGGTTTAGTAATATAATGCATTTGTGAGAAGCCAGCTGTGAGAAATATAATCACTGCGTTGCTGTAAGGTATGAAAGCCATAAACACCACCCTAAAAATAAATATGGATTAGAGGCATCATAATACAAACTTTGTTACAAGCAGAGATAAGTACATTCAATACTCTATATAAGCTTTGCCTAATGGCACTACTAAAAACTAGTGGTACCGTTTCATTTGTATACTCTGGGCTTGTACACTCTGGAGTTTAGAAGGATGAGAGGGTTTCTTATTGAAACATATAAGATTATTAAGGGTTTGGACACGCTAGAGGCAGGAAACATGTTCCCGATGTTGGGGGAGTCCAGAACCAGCGGCCACAGTTTAAGAATAAGGGGTAAACCATTTAGAACGGAGACAAGGAAACACTTTTTCTCACAGAGAGTGGTGAGTCTGTGGAATTCTCTGCCTCAGAAGGCGGTGGAGGCCGGTTTTCCGGATGCTTTCAAGAGAGAGCTAGATGGGGCTCTTAAAGATAGTGGAGTCAGGGGATATGGGGAGAAGGCAGGAACGGGGTACTGATTGTGGATGATCAGCCATGATCACATTGAATGGTGGTGCTGGCTCGAAGGGCCGAATGGCCTCCTCCCGCACCTATTGTCTATTGTCTATTGTCTATTTGCTATTTCTTCATTTAATGAACCCATTATAAAAGTCTGAACTCAGTTAGTGGCACGAGGTGGAATGTACCAGTAATTGCATCGTACCGCAAATCCAGTGGGATAAAAGACACTTGCAATGTTAGTTTAGTATCGTTTAGTTTAGTTTAGGAAAGAACTGCAGATGCTGGTTTAAATTGAAGATAGACACAAAATGCTGGAGTAACTCAGCGGGACAGGCAGCATCTCTGGGGAGAAGGAATGGGTGCCGTTTCGGGTCGAGACCCTTCTTCAGATTTAAGAACTAAACTAGTTCAGTAGGTGCAGGAGTAGGCCATTCGGCCCTTCAAGGCAGCCTCACTGGTATGTATACTGGGTATACAGATCACCCTGTACACCAATACTATCCCACACACTAGGAACAATTACATTGTATTTACAGAAGCCAATTAACCTACAAACCTGCACGTCTTTGGAGTGTGGGAGGAAACCGGAGCGCCCGGAGAAAACCCACGCTGGTCACGAGGAGAACGTGCAAACTCCGTACAGACAGCACCCGTAGTCAGGATGGAACCGGGGTCTCTGGCGCTGTGAGGCAGCAGCTCTACCCGCTGCGCCACCATGCCGCCTGTTTAGTGAATATTCAGTGAAACAATGTCTTCTTTCACCGCAGGAGGTCATTCTTTCATCGTCGTTCCTCTCTATTCTCGACTCTCTCTGCAGATGAAGAAACTGTTGCAATCTATTCCTCACCAGCTCCATCACTGATAATTAGTTGCAATGCAGCACAAGTCATTATGAACAGAACTGTCAGGAATAATAGACCTCCTGCTACACACATGCCGAATGGTTTCATTCTACTTCAAAGTTTCTTTCTATTTTATCTTTTTTTTAATGAACATTGACTTCTCTAATTTCAGGTACTCCTTAATTTCTCCTCCCCTTCTCAGCTCTCCCTCAGCCCACTGGCTCCACCTCTTCCATTCTTCTTCCCCCCATCTCCCCCCCCCCCCCCCCCTACCACCCCCTCCCCCTCTCCAACCCTCATATCAGTCTGAAGAAGGGTCTCGACCAGAAACGTTGCCTATTTCCTTCCCTCCATAGATGCTGCCTCACCCGCTGAGTTTTTCCAGCATTTTTGTCAATCTTCATTCTACTTTGTCTTGTTCTATCTGGCACAGAGTGACACAGCGTGGAAACAGGACCCTTCGGCCCAACTTGCCCCATCTATACTTGTCCCACCTGCCCGCGTTTGGCCCATATCCCTCCAAACCTGTCCTATCCATGCACCTGTCTAAATGCTTCTTAAATGTTTCCATAATCCCAGCCTCAACTTCCTCCTCCGGCAGCTCATTCCTAACACACACCACCCCTTGTGCGAAAAAGTTACCCCTCAGATTCCTATTAAATCTTTCACCCTTGATCTTAAATTTGAGGAAGGACATTCTTGCTATTGAGGGAGTGCAGCGTAGGTTCACCAGGTTAATTCCTGGGATGGCAGGACTGTTATATGATGAAAGAATGGGTCGACTGGGCTTGTATTCATTGGAATTTAGAAGGATGAGAAGGGAACTTATAAACATATAAAATTATTACATCTTGGACATGCTAGATGCAGGAAAAATGGTCCCGATGTTGGGGGAGTCCAGAACCAGGGGCCACAGTTTAAGAATAAGGGGTCGGCCATTTGGAACTGAGATGAGAAAACACTTTTTCACCCAGACAGTTGTAAATCTGTGGAATTATCTGCCTCAGAAGGCAGTGGAGACCGATTCACTGGATGCTTTCAAAAGAGAATTATAGAAACATAGAAACATAGAAATTAGGTGCAGGAGTAGGCCATTCGGCCCTTCGAGCCTGCACCGCTATTCAATATGATCATGGCTGATCATCCAACTCAGTATCCCGTACCTGCCTTCTCTCCATACCCTCTGATCCCCTTAGCCACAAGGGCCACATCTAACTCCCTCTTAAATATAGCCAATGAACTGGCCTCGACTACCCTCTGTGGCAGAGAGTTCCAGAGATTCACCACTCTCTGTGTGAAAAAAGTTCTTCTCATCTCAGTTTTAAAGGATTTCCCCCTTATCCTTAAGCTGTGACCCCTTGTCCTGGACTTCCCCAACATCGGGAGCAATCTTCCTGCATCTAGCCTGTCCAACCCCTTAAGAATTTTATAAGTTTGTATAAGATCCCCTCTCAATCTCCTAAATTCTAAAGAGTATAAACCAAGTCTATCCAGTCTTTCTTCATAAGACAGTCCTGACATCCCAGGAATCAGTCTGGTGAACCTTCTCTACACTCCCTCTATGGCAATAATGTCCTTCCTCAGATTTGGAGACCAAAACTGTACGCAATACTCCAGGTGTGGTCTTACCAAGACCCTGTACAACTGCAGTAGAACCTCCCTGCTCCTATACTCAAATCCTTTTGCTATGAAAGCTAACATACCATTTGCTTTCTTCACTGCCTGCTGCACCTGCATGCCTACTTTCAATGACTGGTGTACCATTACACCCAGGTCTCGCTGCATCTCCCCTTTTCCTAGTCGGCCACCATTTAGATAATAGTCTGCTTTCCTGTTTTTGCCACCAAAATGGATAACCTCACATTTATCCACATTATACTGCATCTGCCAAACATTTGCCCACTCACCCAGCCTATCCAAGTCACCTTGCAGTCTCCTAGCATCCTCCTCACAGCTAACACTGCCCCCCAGCTTAGTGTCATCTGCAAACTTGGAGATATTGCCTTCAATTCCCTCATCCAGATCATTAATATATATTGTAAATAGCTGGGGTCCCAGCACTGAGCCTTGCGGTACCCCACTAGTCACTGCCTGCCATTGTGAAAAGGACCCGTTTACTCCTACTCTTTGCTTCCTGTTTGCCAGCCAGTTCTCTATCCACATCAATACTGAACCCCCAATGCCGTGTGCTTTAAGTTTGTATACTAATCTCTTATGTGGGACCTTGTCGAAAGCCTTCTGGAAGTCCAGATACACCACATCCACTGGTTCTCCCCTATCCACGCTACTAGTTACATCCTCGAAAAATTCTATAAGATTCGTCAGACAAGATTTACCTTTTGTAAATCCATGCTGACTTTGTCCAATGATTTCACCACTTTCCAAATGTGCTGCTATCCCATCTTTAATAACTGACTCTAGCAGTTTCCCCACTACCGATGTTAGACTAACTGGTCTGTAATTCCCCGTTTTCTCTCTCCCTCCCTTCTTAAAAAGTGGGGTTACGTTTGCTACCCGCCAATCCTCAGGAACTACTCCAGAATCTAAAGAGTTTTGAAAGATTATTACTAATGCATCCACTATTTCTGGAGCTACTTCCTTAAGTACTCTGGGATGCAGCCTATCTGGCCCTGGGGATTTATCGGCCTTTAATCCATTCAATTTACCCAACACCACTTCCCGGCTAACCTGGATTTCACTCAATTCCTCCAACTCCTTTGACCCGCGGTCCCCTGCTATTTCCGGCAGATTATTTATGTCTTCCTTAGTGAAGACGGAACCAAAGTAGTTATTCAATTGGTCCGCCATATCCTTGTTCCCCATGATCAACTCACCTGTTTCTGACTGCAAGGGACCTACATTTGTTTTAACTAATCTCTTTCTTTTCACATATCTATAAAAACTTTTGCAGTCAGTTTTTATGTTCCCTGCCAGTTTTCTTTCATAATCTATTTTCCCTTTCCTAATTAAGCCCTTTGTCCTCCTCTGCTGGTCTCTGAATTTCTCCCAGTCCTCCGGTATGCTGCTTTTTCTGGCTAATTTGTACGCATCATCCTTCGCTTTGATACTATCCCTGATTTCCCTTGTTATCCACGGATGCACTACCTTCCCTGATTTATTCTTTTGCCAAACTGGGATGAACAATTTTTGTAGTTCATCCATGCAGTCTTTAAATGTCTTCCATTGCATATCCACCGTCAACCCTTTTAGAATTAATTGCCAGTCAATCTTGGCCAATTCACGTCTCATACCCTCAAAGTTACCTTTCTTTAAGTTCAGAACCATTGTTTCTGAATTAACAATGTCACTCTCCAACCTAATGAAGAACTCAACCATATTATGGTCACTCTTGCCCAAGAGGGCACGTACAACAAGACTGCTAACTAACCCTTCCTCATTACTCAATACCCAGTCTAAAATAGCCTGCTCTCTCGTTGGTTCCTCTACATGTTGATTTAGATAACTATCCCGCATACATTCCAAGAAATCCTCTTCCTCAGCACCCCTGCCAATTTGATTCACCCAATCTATATGTAGATTGAAGTCACCCATTATAACGGTTTTGCCTTTGTCGCACGCATTTCTAATTTCCTGTTTGATACCATCTCCAACTTCACTACTACTGTTAGGTGGCCTGTACACAACACCCACCAGCGTTTTCTGCCCCTTAGTGTTTCGCAGCTCTACCCATACCGATTCCACATCCTCCAAACTAATGTCCTTCCTTTCCCTATTATGCCCCTGTCCCACTTAGGAAACCTCTGGAGACTTTGCGCCCCACCCAAGGTTTCCGTGCAGTTCCCGGAAGTTGCAGGTGGTTGCCGGAGGTTGCAGGTAGTGGAAGCAGGTAGGGAGACTGACAAAAACCTCCGGGAACCGCACGGAAACCTTGGGTGGGGCACAAAGTCTCCAGAGGTTTCCGTTCAGGTTTCCTAAGTGGGAAAGGGGCATTAGATAGAGCTCTTAGGGGTAGTGGAGTCAGGGGATATGGGGAGAAGGCAGGAACAGGGTAGAGATTGTGGATGATCAGCCATGATCACAGTGAATGGTGGTGCTGGCTCGATGGGCCGATTGGCCTACTCCTGCACCTATTGTCTATGTTTCTATGTATCTATGTAAACCTCTGGTCTTTGATTCACCTACTCTGTGCGTCTACCCGATCTATTCCACTCATGATTTTGTACACCTCTATAAGTCCCTTCAAAGGGACTTTGCACCAAATGGTGTCACACAAGTTGATATTTATTTTAACATTTTTAGTCATTTTTAACCCACAAAATACCAGTCTGATAAATTACAACATTAAAACTCTGCAGATTCCTAAACGGTGAAATAAAAACCCGGAAATATTGAAGACGCCAGGCACTGCAGATGTCAGTTTACAAAAAAAGAAGCAGAGTGCTGGAGTAACTCAGCGGGTCAGGCAGCATCTGTGGAGAACATGGATAGGTGACGTTTCACAGAGAGTTGGTAGAAAACCGGAGCAGCCGGAGAAAACCCACACGGTGACAGAGAGAACGTGCAAACTCTGTAAAGACAGTAGGATCGAACCTGGTCTCTTGCGCTGTGAGGCAGCAGCTCTACCTGCTGCGCCACCTTGCTACACCTTTACATAGTATTATTTTTTTCATCAAAATGAAAAAAAAACCTCCTAACACTGCGTATATTTATATAAACTGCCAGGGGGTTGCATAACTCAGTAAAACACACTGTAAAGCATTCTGCTGCAAGATGATGCTTTACAACTGCGATAGTTTGGCAGTGAAAGTTTGGAACGATTTCTCCTGCGTTTGTCGTGATGCTTTCATCCTTAAAGAGCTGCTGCCCCGTGAGGCAGCGATAGATGGGACTGCTGCGTCACCCCCGACCGACACCACCGGGTTCACCGTCCCCACCCTTGTGTTCTCTATTCAAACGAGGAATGATGCTTCTGGGCGTCACGGTGGCGCAGCGGGTAGAGCTGCTGCCTCACAGCGCCAGAGACCCGGGTTCGATCCTGACTACGGGTGCTGTCTGTGTACGGTGTTTGCACGTTCTCCCCGTGACCTGTGTGGGTTTTCTCCGGGTGCTCCGGTTTCCTGCCAGACTCCAAAGACGTGCGGGTTTGTAGGTTAATTGGCTTGGTGTAAATGTAAATTGTTCCTCAACAAACACGAAATGCTGGTGTAACTCAGCGGGACAGACAGCATATCTTCTACTTCTTCCTCTTGCGTACGGCGTGCACAGCCTAAAGTTGTCGGATAACTTGTTCTATTTGATATTATTTGATTGTGCACGCCGGGTTGATTGCATTCGTCGAAACAGGGCGGACCACGTGAAGGTTCAAAACAAGAGGACATGATTTGAGATTTAAGGAACAAAAGTTTAGGGGTAACATGAGGGGGAACTTCTTTACTCAGAGAGTGGTAGCTGTGTGGAATGAGCTTCCAGTGGAAGTGATGGAGGCAGGTTCATTTTTATAATTTAAAAATAAATTGGATAGGTATATGGACGGGAAAGGAATGGAGGGTTGTGGTCTGAGTGCAAGTAGATGGGACTAGGTGAGAGTAAGTGTTCGGCACGGACTAGAAGGGCCGAGATGGCCTGTTTCCGTGCTGTAATTGTTATATGGTTATATGTTTGCAATCTCCTGGAACGCAGGAATGGGCGACGTTAGGAGTCGAGATCCTTCCTCAGACTCAATTGTCCCTAGCGTGTGTAAGATAGTGCTAGTGTGTACGCGGATGTCTGATCGGCATGGACTCGGTGGGCCGAAGGGCCTGTTTCCGCACTGTATCTCTAAACTAAACTAAACTGAACTAATGTTCCTGGAGACCAAGGACTAATCCTGTAAATAGCGTTCTACCGAGAGTTCTCTTTTTTAATCTAAGCTCCTGCAGGGTTTGTAGATACTTGCAGCAGTTTCTTAAATATTCAGAGGACATGAGTCGCATCCTGATACCCCTTGCATGCCAGTCGGCTTGGACAGTGCCCAGCAAACTTTCCCAGCCTGTGCCAAGTTTGTTTAAAGTCTTCCTGTAACAGTGTTCTACAGGGTTCCCATGCAAGCACTTTCTCTGGGAAATAATCTGCAGATATATTTTTGGACGGTTGGGTAGCTGATGTAATCAGGACTGCCGCATTATCTGTCTGAATGAGTATTCCCCTTCTCTGTTTGGCGTGTTTCACTGAGGCTCTCACAGTTCAATGGGAAATGGTTCAATGGCTGAAGACAAAGCAGACATTCACTGCGAAGATAGACACAGAGTGCTGGAGTAACTCAGCGGGTCAGGCAGCATCTGTGGAGAACATGGATAGGTGACGTTTCACAGAGTGCTGGAGTAACTCAGCGGGTCAGGCAGCATCTGTGGAGAACATGGATAGGTGACGTTTCACAGAGTGCTGGAGTAACTCAGCGGGTCCGAAGGGTCTCGACCTGAAACGTCACCCTCTCCTTCTCTCCACAGATGCTGCCTGTCCCGCTGAGTTACTCCGGCATTTTGTGTCTAACATGGGGGGAGGGTGCTTGTCGCCATGTGTTACCGTCTCTCAGCTTTATCCAGGATGTCCTTCCACTCTTGACCCTCCCTGCAGCTTCACAATAGTGGGCGTGGAACATCTCTAAGAGTCAAGAGTCCAGAGAATGTAATCATCATACATTCTGACAAACGGAAGAATTCAATTCTAACCCTGATCTCCCGGTTGCTCAGCACTTCAACTCCCCCTCCCATTCCCACACTGACCTCTCTGTCCTGGGCCTCCTTCATTGTCAGAGTGGGGCCCAGTGCAAATTGGAGGAACAGCACCTCATATTTCGTTTGAGCAGCTTACACCCCAGCGGTATGAACATTGACTTCTCTAACTTCAAGTAACCCTTGCTTTCCCTCTCTCTCCATCCCCTTCCCCTTCCCAGTTCTCCCACCAGTCTTACTGTCTCCGACTACATTCTATCTCTGTCCCGCCCCCTCCCCTGTCATCAGTCTGAAGAAGGGTCTCGACCTGAAACGTCACCCATTCCTTCTCTCCAGAGATGCTGCCTGTCCCGCTGAGTTACTCCAGCACTTTGTGTCTACCTTCGATTTAAACCAGCGTCTGCAGTTCCTTCCTGCACAGTGGAATTCTTTTTCGACGGGCCAGATTTCCAAAGCACCAAAAGGCCGCTAGGTCTTCTGGAACGACACCCGACCCAGCCAAGCCTGGTCCAACCTGCCGCATCGAGGCAATACACACAGATAGTATGGAATAAACAAACACTCAATCAATTAATAATCGCAATACTAATGTAAAACAAAACCAGTCGGTAGAGCAACCAAAGACACGGTCCGTAGACGATCACAGTCGCTGAGGTCAGTGTTGTGCAGAGTTCAAGAGCCTGATGGTTGTTGGGAAGAAGCTGTTCTTGAACCAGGTTGGGAACCCTTGGATTAAGGTGAGAGGAGAATGAAGAGGTAATTGAGGCAGGTACAATAACAACATTTAGAAACATAGAAACATAGAAAATAGGTGCAGGAGGAGGCCATTCGGCCCCTCGAGCCAGCACCGCCATTCATTGTGATCATGGCTGATCATCCACAATCAATAACCTGTGCCTGCCTTCTCCCCATATCCCTTGATTCCACTAGCCCCTGAGCTCTATCTAACTCTCTCTTAAATCCATCCAGTGATTTGGCCTCCACTGCCCTCTGTGGCAGGGAATTCCACAAATTCACAACTCTCTGGGTGAAAACGTTTTTTCTCACCTCAGTCTAAAATGGCCTCCCCTTTATTCTAAGAATTGTATTTAAGAGCTTTATTTAAAAGGCACGCACTGGATAGGAACGGTTTAGAGGATATTGGCCAAACGCAGGAAAATGGGACGAGCTTAGATGGGACATCTTGATTAGCATGGACCGAAGAACCTATGACATTATAAATGAATCAGATAACTATTGTGACTAACTGATCAGGCTTGTTGTTTAAGTAGACAAAAATGCTGGAGTAACTCAGCGGGTGAGGCAGCATCTATGGAGCGAAGGAATAGATGATGTTTCGGGTCGAGACCCTTCTTCAGACTTCTTGTGGGGGGGGGGAGGGGGGCAGGAAGAAGAAAGGAAGAGGCGGAGATAGTGGGCTGTGGGAGAGCTGGGAAGGGGAGGGGAAGGAGGGAGAAAGCAGGGACTACCTGAAATTGGAGAAGTCAATGTTCATACCGCTGGGGTGAATAATGTTGTGCGGTGAGTCCTGAATGTTTCACAAGGCGTTCGTTATATATATCATTGTAATAGTGTGTCTCCTTTAATGAAGGTAGCAAGTTCAAGTTCAAGAGAGTTTATTGTCATGTGTCCCTGTATAGGACGATGAAATTCTTGCTTTGCTTCAGCCCAACAGAACATAGTGGGCATGGACTACAAAACACGTGAATAAATAAACTGATCAAGTGCAAATGACAGATAATGGGCTATTAATGTTCGGAGTTTTGTCCGAGCCAGGTTTAATAGCCTGACGGCTGTGGGGAAGTAGCTATTCCTGAACCTGGTCGTTGCAGTCTTCAGGCTCCAGCAAGTGCAGCTACAATCACATTCGTAGTGTGGGATTTGAGTCAGCTTTTGTTCAGGCCACCAATGTTTCATTAAATCTAACAGCTTCACGCTATAGATCACCTACAACTTTAGCCCGGCTTCATTATTAGTCCACTAAAGACCTATCAATTCCTGCCTGGGTCCTGATTCAATCTTCCCACCCTGTGAATATTTCACAGTGTACATGTTGGTGGATGCGAAGTATTTCTCATTTAATGAAGGCAGCAGCAGCAGCAGCAGCAGCAGCTAAAAGGTTTGAGATCCGTGCGATTATCATGCACGGGGTAACATTTACAGCTCGGACTGGATTATAACATTAGTCTAAAATATTAGCCGCTTTTCATCCTGATATTTCTTTTAGAAAGATCAGCCGGCTCATAAAAGTCGGTAACATGGCACTGCTGTCAAACCGCTCAATGCTTTTGCTCTGGATTGATGAAAAACTCGTTAGATTTTTTATTCCAGTAAAGAGCGATCCCTTAGTTGCTGAGCAACTGCACAGAATGGTGTTGAATCTGTAGTTCCACAACGTCATTGATTGCTCTGCTGGTATTTGCGGAGACAACCACTGTCAAAGCATTTCAAGTCAGATTTGTATGACAAGTTTAGAGAAACATGAGAAAAAAAATCTTTCCCGCCCCCCTTAGGCACCTGAGTTTGGAGTTTAGGGGCGATTTAGGAACTTGGGGGTTAGGAGTGGGGTCCTTGTGCTCTGCTATTTTATTTAATTCACATGTTTAATCGATCAGAGGGTATGGAGAGAAGGCAGGTACAGGATACTGAGTTGGATGATCAGCCATGATCATATTGAATGGCGGTGCAGGCTCGAAGGGCCGAATGGCCTACTCCTGCACCTAATTTCTATGTTTCTATGTTTCTATAATGTTTTATTGTTGGTAGACAAAAATGCTGGAGAAACTCAGCGGGTGCAGCAGCATCTATGGAGCAAAGGAAATAGGCAACGTTTCGGGCCGAAACCCTTCCGGGTTTCGGCCCGAAACGTTGCCTATTTCCTTCAGTCTGAAGAAGGGTTTTGGGCCGAAACGTTGCCTATTTCCAGAAGGGTTTCGGCCCGAAACGTTGCCTATTTCCCTCGCTTCATAGATGCTGCTGCACCCGCTGAGTTTCTCCAGCATTTTTGTCTACCTTCGATTTTCCAGCATCTGCAGTTCCTTCTTAAACCCAAATGTTTTATAATTGATGTTTAATGTTTAATGCGTCATTTTCTAACTGTCACCGTATGTCATGTTGTCACTTGCGGGCGGAGCACCAAGGCAAATTCCTTGTATGTGAATACTTGGCCAACTTATTCATTCATTCATTCATTCATTCATTCATTCATTCATTCATTCAGTCAAACAACATGAAAACAGGCCCTTCGGCCCATCTCAGCCATGCTGATCGAGGGGCGTCACGGTGGCACAGCGGTGGAGTTGCTGCCTCACAGCGCCAGAGCCCTGGGTTTGATCCTGACTACGGGTGCTGTCTGTACGGAGTTTGCACGTTCTACCCGTGACCACGTGGGTTTTCTCCGGGAGCTCCGGTTATAACAACGTTTAACAAAAATTTGGACAAGTACATGGATAGGACAGGTTTAGAGGGATGTGGGCCAAACGCAGGCAGGTGGGACTAGTGTAGATGATAATGTTGGTCGGTGTGGGCAAGTTGGGCCGAAGGGCCTGTTTCCACGTTGTGCCATTCTATTACAGCACTGGGCCTGAACTCGCTGGAGTTTAGAAGGATGAGGGGGTACCTCATTGAAACTTATCAAATAGTGAAAGACTTGGATAGAGTGGATGTGGAGAGGATGTTTCCACTAGTGGGAGAGTCTAGGACCAGAGGCCACAGCCTCAGAATAAAAGGACGTTCCTTTTGGAAGGAGACGAGGAGGAATTTCTTCAGCCAGAGGGTGGTGAATCTGTTGAATTCATTGCCACAGACGGCTGTGGAGGCCACAAGTCAATGGGTGTTTTTAAGGCAGAGATAGATAGACTCTTGATTAGTATGGGTGTCAGGGGTTATGGGGAGAAGGCAGGAGAATGGGGTTAGGAGGGAGAGATAGATCAGCCATGATTGAATAGCGGAATAGACTTGATGGGCCGAATGGTCTAATTCTGCTCCTATCACTTATGAACATGAGCTTGTGACACCTCCTCCTCCTGCCCAACCTCTCCCTGTAGCTCATGCACTCGACAAATGTCCCATTTATATTTTACTGACAGACGCGCTCAGTATTTAAATGAAACTGAACCATTGTTTTTAACTTATTCTCTAGGGAAGGAATGTGCACTTAATTAATTCAGATGTGTGCGGCGCTCGATGCAACATGTCCCCCGTCAATCTGAGGTCAATAACCACTCGATTTCATGCTGGAGCTAATTCTACCGTTAATTAAATGAAAGACAAATACACTGTTACAGATATTGAAAAGGGCCCATGTCTTGCGACCGAGGCACATTGAAAAATCACAGGAATCCGTTATACCGTTTAATTACCGTATAATTTTGTGATCCCATTTCTGGTTCAAATAACCTTGCATCTAAAAATATCCAAAGGAATTTCATGAGATTGATTCACCGTGTGGCTGCTGTGACCAGTGGATACTTTAGATCTCCAAGAGTCAAGAGTGGTTCATTGTCATGTAGAATCATAGAGTGATACAGTGTGGAAACAGGCCCTTCGGCCCAACTTGCCCACACCGGCCAACATGTCCCATCTACACTAGTCACAGAGTGATACAGTGTGGAAACAGGCCCTTCAGCCCAACTTGCCCACACCGGCCAACATGTCCCAGCTACACTAGTCCCACCTGCCCGCGTTTGGCCCATATCCCTTCAAACATATCCTATCCATCTACCTGTCTAAATGTTTCTTAAACGTTGTGATAGTCCCAGCCTCAACTACCTCCTCCGTCAGCTCGTTCCATACACCCACCACCCTCTGTGTGAAAATGTTACCCCTCAGATTCCTATTCAATTTTTTCCCCTTCACCTTAAACCTATGTCCTCTGGTCCTCGATTCCCCTACTCTGGGCAAGAGACTCTGTGCGTCTACCCGATCCATTCCTCTCATGATTTTGTACACCTCTATAAGATGCCCCCTCATCCTCCTGCGCTCCAAGGAATAGAGACCCAGCCTGCTCAACCTCTCCCTGTAGCTCACACCCTCTAGTCCTGGTAACATCCTCGTAAACCTTCTCTGTACCCTTTCCAGCTTGACAACATCTGTCCTATAACACGGTGCCCAGAACAGGACACAATATTCTAAATGCAGCTTCACCAACTCATGTGATCTATCCAAGCAGTAAAAGGCCCCTCACTTTGTAAAGGGCAGTGCATGATGGAGAGTTGATCAGAATAGGACTGGGGCAGAGTTCCCCACTGGGCCGGTGAGATATCCTCATGGATAAATTAATGTGGCACAGTGGTGCAGCGGGTAGATCTGCTGCCTCACAGCGCCAGAGACCTGGGTTCCATCCTGACTACGGGTGCTGTCTGTACGGAGTTTGCACGTTCTCCCCGTGACCTGCGTGGGTTTTCTCCGGGTGCTCCGGTTTCCTCCAACGCTCCAGAGACGTGCAGGTTTGTAGGTTAATTGGCTTTGGTAAAATTGTAAATTGTCCCCAGTGTGTAGGGTAGTGTTCGTGTGCGGGGTGATGCGCTGTTAATACGGGCTAATGTTAATCGCTGGTCGGCGAGGACTCGGTGGGCCGAAGGACCTGTTTCCGTGCTGTTTCTCTAAACTAAACTAATGAGACTTGGGGAACAAACTGTCCGCAGACAGGCTGCACGCAGCTCCCTTGATCTTCAGTGAAGAATGTCTGCAACCTTCACAACAAGCCGACAACAGCAGCCAAACTACACCTCTAATTGGCTTCTTGTGAGCCAAAGCTCCTCGTTAATAAGCAATTTAACATATTGGTTAATGTCTCACTTAAAAACAAGATAACTGCATTTGGTACACTTCCTGAATCATTTGTAATTGATTCAACTCACCAACTTAAGAAGCAATTATACAGGTACTAGGACAGGTGTAGAGGGACATGGGCCAAGGCAGGCAGGTGGCACTAGTGTAGATGGGGCATGTTGGCTGGTGTGGGCAAGTTGGGCCGAAGGGCCTGTTTCCACGCTGCATCAACCTGTGACTCTATGATCACTAGTGAGCGGTCCTGAACTACTATCCACCTCATTGGAGACCCTTGGACTATCTTTAATTGGGCTTTACTGGCTTTACCTTGCACTAAACGTTATTCCCTTTATCCTGTATCTGTACACTGTGGACGGCTCGATTGTAATCATGTATTGTCTGGACAGCACAAAGCAAAACAAAACTTTTCACTGTACTTCTGTCAATTATAAATAAAACTGGTCTGAGCTACTCATAGAGCCCTTTGGTCCACCTCATTTATACCAACCATCATTCCAATCTATACTAATCCAATTAAGTTGCGTTAGGTCCTTATCCTTCCAAGACTTGATCACAAAGTGCTGGAGTAACTGAGTTGGTGGCAGGTCTCGTCGCCAGAACTCACCAAAATGCACCAAGCATGGTATGAACTCGCTGGAGTTTAGAAGAATGAGGGGGAACCTCATTGAACCATACCGAATCGTGAAAGTCCTGGATAGAGTCGATGTGGAGAGGATGTTTCCACTAGTGGGAGAGTCTAGGACCAGAGGTCACAGCCTCAGGATTAAAGGACATTCCTTTAGGAAGGAGATGAGGAGGAATTTCTTTAGTCAGAGGGTGGTGAATCTGTGGAATTCATTGCCACAGACGGCTGTGGAGGCCACAAGTCAGTGGATATTTTTAAGGCAGAGATAGATAGATTCTTGATTAGTGCGGGTGTCAGGGGTTATGGGGAGAAGGCAGGAGAATGGGTTTAAGAGGGAGAGATAGATCAGCCGCGATTGAATGGCAGAGTAGACTTGATGGGCCGAATGGCCTGATTCTGCTTGAAGAATTGATGACCTGATGAACTTACACTGCAAAGACCAAACTTCACACACGTTGCTTATGTCTGTTTGTGTTACAGGGAGCAGCTCCGACTGTCGCTAGAGTATCTGCCTGGACCGACAGTGAAGAATCTCCTTGACTATCCAATGGGTGAAAAATGAAATGTTGCTGTTCTCCGACTCCCCTCTGAGTCCAAGATGTTTGCCAAGCTGCAAGCGGTCGCTCTGATTCTCATCTCCAAAGGGTTTCTGTTCCTTTGCCGCGGCGAGGGCAACTTTGGCAAGAAGGAGATCAAGATGGAGGGGGACCTTGTCCTGGGCGGTCTCTTCCCCGTGCACGAGAAAGGCTCGGGGAACGATGAGTGCGGCCTGGTGAACGAAGACCGAGGAGTCCAACGCCTGGAGGCCATGCTCTTCGCCATCGACGCCATCAACCGCAATACCTACCTGTTGCCAGGTGTCAAGCTGGGAGTCCACATCCTCGATACCTGCTCCAGAGACACCTACGCCCTGGAACAGTCGCTGGAGTTCGTCCGAGCTTCCCTGACCAAAGTCGACGAAACCGAGTACATCTGTCCCGATGGGTCGTACGCAATTCAGGACAACAATCCCCTCGCCATCGCAGGTGTGATTGGAGGCTCATATAGTAGTGTCTCCATACAGGTAATCGATGCTATCAATAACCACTAGGTGGCGAAGCCTCACTGGGCCAGAGACCACGGTTCAATCCTGACCTCGGGTGCTGTCCGTACACAGTTTACACATTCCTTAATCAGACTTCACTGGCTTTATAGACAATAGACAATAGGTGCAGGAGTAGGCCATTCGGCCCTTCGAGCCAGCACCGCCATTCAATGTGATCACGGCTGATCATCCACAATCAGTACCCCGTTCCTGCCTTCTCCCCATATCCCCTGACTCCGCTATCTTTAAAAGCCCTATCTAGCTCTCTCTTGAAAGTATCCAGGGAACCGGCCTCCACCGCTCTCTGAGGCAGAGAATTCCACAGACTCACAGGTCTCAGTGTGAAAAAGTATTTCCTCGGCTCCGTTCCTAAATGACTTACTGCTTATTCTTATGTTGCACTAAACCTTATTCCCTTTATCCTGTATCTGTACACCGTAAATGGCTCGATTGTAATCATGTATTGTCTTTCCACTGACTGGATAGCACGCAACAACAGCTTTTCACTGTACCTCGGTACACGGGACAATAAACTAGACTGAACTAAACTCCCCATGACCTGCGTGGGTTTTCTCCGGGTGCTCCGATTTCCTCCCACACTCCAAAGACGTGCAGGTTTGTAGATTGACACAAAAAAACTCAGCGGGACAGGCAGCATCTGGAGAGAAGGAATGGGTGACGTTTCAGGTTGAGACCCTTCTTCAGACTAAATTGCCCCAAGTGTGTGTAGTGTGGTGCTATTTTGCCCTGTTTCAGCGCCAGTATCTCTAAACTAATAAACAAAATGAACTTCAATGGTAGAGTCGTAAATGTCCTTTTTCTCCGTTGTGCTCTCAGTTATAATGGCCAATGATGTTTGAGAGAATGTGCTGGAGTAACTCAGCGGGTCAGGCAGCATCTGTGGAGAACACGGGACCCCTCACAACCTAAAGCGTCACCTATCCATGTTCTCCACAGATGCTGCCTGGCCCGCTGAGTTACTCGGTACCAGTGACAATAAACTAAACTGAAAGTGCAACATTCTCCTCGCTGGTCGGCATGGACTAGGTGGGCTGAAGGGTCTGTTTCTGTGATCTGCAGTTCTAAGACTCTGCAATGGCTCCACTAATCGAATCATTGTGAGTGTGAGAAGTTGTGTCAAATAGCTTATGCGTTTAGTTTATTGTCCCGTGTACCGAGGTACAGTGAAAAGCTTTTGTTGCGTGCTAACCAGTCAGCGGAAAGACAACACATGATTACAATCGAGCCGTCCACAGTGTACAGATACAGGATAAAGGGAATAACGTTTAGTGCAAGGTAAAGCCAGTAAAGTCCGATCAAGGATCGTCCGAGGGTCACCAATGAGGTAGATAGTAGTTCAGGACCGCTCTCTGGTTGTGGTAGGATGGTTCAGTTGCCTGATAACAGCTGGGAAGAAACTGTCCCTGAATCTGGAGGTGTGCGATCGTTTTCACACTTCTGTACCTCTTGCCCGATGGGAGAGGGGAGAAGAGGGAGTGACCGGGGTGAGACTGGTCCTTGATGATGCTGATGGCCTTGCCGAGGCAGCGTGAGGTGTAGATGGAGTCAATGGAAGGGAGGTTGGTTTGTGTGTGTGACGGTCTGGGCTGCGTCCACAATTCTCTGCAATTTCTTGCGGGTCTTGGACGGAGCTGTTCCCAAACCGTGGCTGTGATGCGTCCGGATAAAATGCCGAGCCCTATGTTCCTTGTTCTGTGTCCTATGTTAAGGGGTAAATTACAACAGTCAATAAACCTGCGAGCAAATCTCAGGGATGTGGGAGGAAACCAGAAAACTCACAGGGAATCCATGCGGTCACAGGGAGAACGTGCGAACTCCACACAGACAGCATCCGAGGTCGGAATCGAACCCTGGTCCTCAGATACCCATTGTCTCTGGCATCCAAATCCAGGTGTAGATGGAGTCGATGGAAGGGAGGTTGGTTTGTGTGATGGTCTGGGCTGCGTCCACAATTCGTTGCGATTTCTTGCGAGTCTTGGACGGAGCCGTTCCCAAACCGTGGCTGTGATGGATCCTGAAAGACTCTAAGACTGTATGCAATGGCTCAGCTAATGGAATCATTGTGTGTATGGGAAGCTGTGTCAGGATTACACATTCAGATCCCTTTAGATGTGAATGAATCCTTTACTGTATATCAATGAAACAGAGGGGGAGTGACCACGCTGGCAGTAGACATCTACATCCACATACCTCATCCCAATTCACACAGCATGCACTGCTTAATGGAATCTGATTGCTCTGGAAGGTTTCAGTGAAGCAGCGAGCTTTTTCGTTTTGTTTCTGGCCTGCACCCATCGCTGGGACCCAATAACAACACATGGCTCAGTGTCAGAGAGGAACATTGCTCTGTGCCAGCTGGATGTGGTCAGTGTGGTTTCCGAACACCAGCTCCCAAGCTGCAGGCAGCTTTACCCAAAGCGGAACACAATCAGCTTACTGACGGCCGTTTACTGCCGTGGAATTAGCTGCTTACAATTCTCAAGCTGCACACACTGGGAGGGAGGCATGGTGGTATAATGCTGTCTGTACGGAGTTTGCACGTTCTCCCCGTGACCTGCGTGGGTTTTCTCAGGGTGCTCCGGTTTCCTCCCACACTTCAAAGACGTGCAGGTTTGTAGGCTATTTGGCTTTGGTTAAAATTGTAAATTGTCCCTAGTGCGTGTAGGATAGTATTAGTGTGCGGGGATTCGATGGGCCGAAGGGCCTGTTTCCGTGCTGTATCTCCAAACTAAACTAAACTGAAAATTAACCATCCAAAGACGTGTAGGTTTGTAGGTTAATTGGCCCTCAGTATATCGTCCCTGGCTTGTAGGGAGTGGATACGATATGATGAAACTTTATTCACCCCCAGAGGGAGGTTGTTCTGCCGACAGTCACAACACACCACAAGGTTCACGAGAACACGTGAAACGTCACCTATCCATGTTCTCCACAGATGCTGCCTGACCCGCTGAGTTACTCCAGCACTCTGTGAAACGTCACCTATCCATGTTCTCCACAGATGCTGCCTGACCCGCTGAGTTACTCCAGCACTCTGTGAAACATCACCTATCCATGTTCTCCACAGATGCTGCCTGACCCGCTGAGTTACTCCAGCACTCTGTGAAACGTCACCTATCCATGTTCTCCACAGATGCTGCCTGACCCGCTGAGTTATGGTGCAGCAGCATCTATGGAGCGAAGGAAATAGGCAACGTTTCGAGCCGAAACCCTTCTGGAAATAGGCAACGTTTCGGGCCGAAACCCGGAAGGGTTTCGACCCGAAACGTTGCCTATTTCCTTAGCTCCATAGATGCTGCCTGACCCGCTGAGTTACTCCAGCACTCTGTGAAACGTCACCTATCCATGTTCTCCACAGATGCTGCCTGACCCGCTGAGTTACTCCAGCACTCTGTGAAACGTCACCTATCCACGTTCTCCACAGATGCTGCCTGACCCGCTGAGTTACTCCAGCACTCTGTGAAACGTCACCTATCCACGTTCTCCACAGATGCTGCCTGACCCGCTGAGTTACTCCAGCACTCTGTGTCTATCTTCAATTAGAAAGGGATTTGGAACAGAACATAGAGTCGAGGAGATGGACTAGTCTGTATATTGGGTTGGATGGGATGTGTGGGAAAGTCACAAATTCATGCGTTGACTTCACACAGCGACTCTATCCAGCTTTATTTTGGTCTTCATTTATCTGTTTTAATTGCCTTGGTATTAAAAATTTACAGATAACCTAAAAATGGGAGATGTCATATTTCTTAAATAATAGTTCCAAGTGGTGAGACTGCGCATGGTGATGGGGAAAACAAAGGGGCTACTTTGTAACTCTGCCTGTGCCCTTTATGTGGCGATTATTTCCATACCTTGGGTAAACATAGAAACATAGACAATAGGTGCAGGAGTAGGCCATTCGGCCCTTCGAGCCTGCACCGCCATTCAATATGATCCTGGCTGATCATCCAACTCAGTATCCTGTACCTGCCTTCTCTCCATACCCCTCCATACCATAACTCCCTCTTAAATATAGCCAATGAACTGGCCTCGACTACCTTCCACAGATTCACCACTCTCTGTGTGAAAAATGTTTTTCTCATCTCGGTCCTAAAAGAGGTATATAAAATCACGAGGGGAATAGATCGGGTGAATCTTTTAACCAGGGGAGGGGAATCAAGAACCAGAGGACATCGGTTTAAGGTGAGAGGGGAAAGATTTATCTGGAACCTGAGGGGCTCTCTGTGAAACGTCACCTATCCATGTTCTCCACAGATGCTGCCTGACCCGCTGAGTTATGGTGCAGCAGCATCTATGGAGCGAAGGAAATAGGCAACGTTTCGGGCCAAAACCCTTCTGGAAATAGGCAACGTTTCGGGCCGAAACCCTTCCGGGTTTCGGCCCGAAACGTTGCCTATTTCCTTAGCTCCATAGATGCTGCTGCACCCGCTGAGTTACTCCAGCACTCTGTGAAACGTCACCTATCCATGTTCTCCACAGATGCTGCCTGACCCGCTGAGTTACTCCAGCACTCTGTGAAACGTCACCTATCCATGTTCTCCACAGATGCTGCCTGACCCGCTGAGTTGCTCCAGCAGTCGGTGTCTGTAATGTCAACTTACAATGTACAACTGGGGTTAATGTTGCCGTCTGTCTTCTGCAGGTTGCCAATCTGCTGAGACTGTTCCAGATCCCCCAGATCAGCTACGCTTCCACCAGCGCCAAGCTGAGTGACAAAAGCCGCTACGATTACTTCGCCAGGACGGTACCTCCTGACTTCTACCAGGCCAAAGCCATGGTGGAAATCTTGCAGTTCTTCAACTGGACATACGTGTCGACGGTGGCGTCCGAGGGGGACTACGGGGAAACGGGGATCGAGGCGTTCGAGCACGAGGCCAGGCTGCGCAACATTTGTATCGCCACGTCCGAGAAGGTGGGCCGCTCCACCACCAAGAAGACGTACGAGGACGTGATCCAGGAGCTGCTGCACAAGGCCAACGCCAACATCGTGGTCCTCTTCACGCGGGGAGACGATGCCAGGGAGTTACTGGCCGCCGCCAACCGCCTCAACGTGTCGGGGTTCACCTGGATCGCTAGCGACGGCTGGGGGGCGCAGGAGATCGTGGTCAAGGGTCAAGAGCGCGTGGCCAACGGAGCCATCACCCTGGAACTGGCATCCTACCCCATCAAGGAGTTCGACAGCTACTTCCACCGCCTCCACCCCCACACCAACAAACGCAACCCCTGGTTCAAGGCCTTCTGGCAGCAGAGGTTCCACTGCCAGCTACAGGCCAGCCGCCCACGGCACAAACTCTGCGACCGCCGGCTCTCCATCAACAGCTCCAACTACGAGCAGGAGGCCAAGGTGATGTTTGTGGTGAACGCCGTCTACTCCATGGCCCACGCCATTCACCACATGCAGCGCGTCCTGTGTCCAAATACCACGCGGCTCTGCCAAGCCATCCGGCCTCTCGACGGCAAGATACTGTACAGAGAATATCTGCTGAAACTCAACTTTATTGGTGAGTAGCCCTTCACACCCACTCTCACAACAGCTGTACAAATCCCCTACTCTCACAACACGTACACACAGCAAGATGCTTCATTGTGGACACTATAGTAGTGATTGCTTTGTTTTTTATGTGTGTGTGTGTGTGTGTGTGTGTGTGTGGGTCCGTGTGTGTTGTTGTGTGTGTGTGTGTGTGTGTTTGTGTTTGTGTGTGTTTTTGTGTGTTTGTGTGTGTGTGTGTGTGTGTGTGTGTGTGTGTGTGTGTGTGTTTGTGTGTGTGTGTGTGTGTGTGTGCGTGCGTGTGTGGGTCTGTGTGTGTGTGTGTGTGTGTGTGTGTGTGTGTGTGTGTGTGTGTGTGTGTGTGTGTGTGTGTATATATGTGCGTGTGTGGGTGTATATATATATATATATATTTGTTAACATGTAAAATTCTTAAAGAATTGCACAGGCTAGATGCAGGAAAAATGTTCCCCATGTTGGGCGAGTCCAGAACCAGGGGTCACAGTTTAGGAATAAGGGGAGGCCATTTAGGACTGAGATGAGGAGAAACCAATTCACTGGATATTTCCAAGAGAGAGTTAGATTTAGCTCTTAGGGCTAACGAAATCAAGGGATATGGGGAGAAAGCAGGAACGGGGTACTGATTGTGGATGATCAGCCATGATCATATTGAATGGCGGTGCTGGCTCAAAAGGCTGTATGGCCTACTGCTGCACTTATGTTCTGTGTTTTAATGTAAGTGCATAGAAATAAAAATGTATATATATGCAGTGAAGGAATGGGTGACGTTTCTTCAGACTGAAGGGTCTCGACCCAAAACGTCACTCATTCCTTCTCTCCAGAGATGCTGCCTCACCCGCTGAGTTACTCCAGCATTTTGTGTCTATCTTCAGTTTAAAGCAGCATCTGCAGTTCCTTCCTACACATGTATATACATGTATGTATATGTATATATACACACTAAACTTTTATTTCTCATTAATTATGTTGTTTACAGAGTATTATGTTGACATATTCTGCTGTGCTGCTGTAAGTAAGAATTGCATTGTTCTATCTGGGACACATGACAATAAAACACTTTGACTCTTGACATGAGAGAAGGCAGATGCTCGAATCGGGAAGAAAATCCAAACCACCTACAATAGTCATATTTGGCTGTGTTTGGCCCTCGATTCCCCGACTCTGGGCAAGAGATTCTGCGCGTCTACCCGATCTATTCCCCTCATGATTCCATACACCTCTGTGAGATCACCCCTCATCCCCCTGTGCTCCAAGGAATAGAGTCCCAGCCTGCCCAAACTCTTGAGTTGCTTAGGAGAGTCTAGGACTAGAGGGCACAGCCTCAGAATAAAAGGACGTACCCTTAGGAAGGAGATGAGGAGGAATTTCTTTAGCCAGAGGGTGGTGAATCTGTGGAATTCATTGTCACAGACGGCTGTGGGGGCCACAAGTCAGTGGGTATTTTTAAGGCAGAGAGACAGATTCTTGATTAGTGTCAGGGGTTATGGGGAGAAGGCAGGAAAATGGGGTTGAGAGGGAAAGAGAGAGAGAGAGAGAGAGATCAGCCCCGATTGAATGACGGAGTAAACTTGATGGGCCGAATGGCCTAATTCTGCTCCTACCACTTGTAAACCTAAGAACAAGTTGCCAAATCTCCAGCAAGATGATCGGAGGAGTTTGTGTGCAGCGGAAAACCAAAGTTATGGAAATATCCGAGAGGCTGACGCATCGATGTTAACGATTCTGTCAGCTGTTATCAGCTATCTCTTCTTCCTGTTAATAGAAAGATCTCAAAATCCAACTTAAACCATTATATTACCATGGAAACCAACCATTCTGACAGACAAAAATACTGTTGTGAAGGAATCTGCACAGGAGTTGGTCACGTGTTTATCACTGAAGACAGACACAGAGTGCTGGAGTAACTCAGCGGGTCAGGCAGCATCTGTGGAGAGAAGGAACGGGCGATGATCCGGGTCAAGACCCTTCTTCAGTCTGACCCGCTGAGTTACTCCAGCACTCTGTGAAACGTCACCTATCCATGTTCTCCACAGATGCTGCCAGACCCGCTGAGTTACTCCAGCACTCTGTGAAACGTCACCTATCCATGTTCTCCACAGATGCTGCCTGACTCGCTGAGTTACTCCAGCACTCTGTGTCCAGCATGCTAGTAAAGCTCTTCAACATCCTCTCCAAAGCCTCCATATTCTTCTTGTAATGGGGCAGCCTTAACACACTTAGTTTTGTTGAGAGATACAGCGAGGAGCTTTGAGTCCGAGTCCATGCCGACCAGCGATCCCCGCACACTAACACACCAGGGACAGTTTACATTTACACCAAGCCAATTAACCTACAAACCTGCACGTCTTTGGAGTGTGGGAGGAAACCGGAGATCCCGGAGAAAACCCACGCAGGTCACGGGGAGAACGTGCAAACTCTGTACAGGCAGCACCCGTAGTTGGGATCGAACCCGGGTCTCTGGCGCTGCATGCCTGAAACTGGCTGCTCACGTTTCCAGTCAAATCAATGTCATTGATAAAACATTCCATCACAAGTTTGAATGATGTTGTCGTTGCCAATAAGTCCAAGCATGGTAATCAATATTCACTCTTTCTATCAGATTAGTATTTCCCTTAGGTAGACAAAAATGCTGGAGAAACTCAGCGGGTGAGGCAGCATCTTCGATGCTGCCTCACCCGCTGAGTTTCTCCAGCATTTTTGTCTACCTTCGATTTTTCCAGCATCTGCAGTTCTTTCTTAAGTATTCCCCTAAGTCTCTCCCCTTTCCTTGAAGACTAGTGGTCACAGCTGTAAGATTAGAAGGCAATGTTTAAACCAAGGGGCAAGTTGACCATATGGCAGTGCCTGTGTTCTGTGTGGGCGAGAGGCTGGGAGGACTCACCACTTTACAAGCATTGGATGAAACAGCAGTTACACTGCGATGGATATGTGTGGAATTAACACAAATTATAGGTAAACTTGGAGAAGATTAGTTTAGTTTAGAGATACAGCACGGAAACAGGCCCTTCGGCCCACCGAGTCCGTGCTGACTTTGTGCGTCTACCCTCTCGTGATTTTTTTCACACCTCTATAAGATCACCCCTCATCCTCCTGCGCCCCAGGGGAATAGAGTCCCAGCCTGCTGCTCAACCTCTCCCTGTAGCTCAGGCCCCTCGAGTCCCAGCAACATCCTGGTAAATCTTCTCTGAACCCTCTCCGGTGGGAACCTCAGGCATCGCAACTTTGGAGATGATCCAAGTGACAAGTGGAGTCTGGGAGAACTGCTTGTTATCTATCACAAGGTTTGCTGCCATTTTTTGTTCCTGTTTCAAAAGCTGGACAAGAGGAAACCCGGGCTGTTTTTTTAAATTGCTGCTCTTCAAAGCCCAACGTAGCCTGGCACGCCGCAGAGTGCTGTCAATACCAGCCAAGCTCGCCATACATAGTTCGATCTTCCCACGACACCGCCACTCAGTCCTCCTTTATCATCTGGATGGCAGGGGTGGTGGGAAATATTGGGGGCGCCCGCAGTCTTGCTGTGCGGCACTTCAATCCTGCTCGCCGCTCGCCAGCTTTACATCAACACACTCTGCTCCAGACATTCCCTCTCAACACCATCCGATCTCTGCTTCTTTATGCCTAATCCCACTTGCTAACAAGATGCAGAATCTTCCAGAACTCATCCCGTGGCTCCTCATAAGTTCGTACGTGATAGGGACGACAGATGGCACAATGGGCTAAGTGTTCGGCTGGCAACCGGAAGGTAGCCGGTTCGAATCCCGCTTGGAGTGCATACTGTCGTTGTGTCCTTGGGCAAGACACTTCACCCACCTTTGCCTGTGTGTGTCCTTGGGCAAGACACTTCACCCATCTTTGCCTGTGTGTGTGGATGTAATTATGTGAAGCACTTTGGGGTCAATGCAAGTTGACTGAAAATGTGCTATATAAATAAAGAAATTTTAATTTAATTTAATTAAATTTTAATTTTAATTTAGGAGCATAGAAACATAGAAAATAGGTGCAGGAGGAGGCCAATCGGCCCTTCAAGCCAGCACCACCATTCAAAGGCAAAGGCAAAGGCAAATGTATTTGTATAGCACCATCCGTGCAAACAGCAATTCAAGGTGCTTTACAGGAAAGAAGAAAATTCAATATGATCATGGCTGATCGTCCCCTATCAATAACCCGTGCCTGCCTTCTCCTCAGAATTAGGCCATCCGGCCCATCAAGTCTATCCCCCCATTCAATCATGGCTGATCTAATAATAATAATAATAATAATAAAAATACTTTATTGTCATTGTAAAGACATACAACGGAATTCCAGGCGCACTGCCCGAGTGGAGCTCCAACGTAAGGTAATAACAAATAACGTCGTCATAATGTCCAATAGTTCACAGTCTACCCTCCGGCAGACATTCTACGCCCACACCTCCAGACTCAGGAGCAGCTTCATCCCCAGAGCTATAGCTGCTCTGAACCAGCCCTGCTGATTGCCCCCCCCCCCCCCCCCCCCACCCCCACGGACTGTCTCCCTCGGATGGTCATCGACTCGGCTCAGACACATTTGCACTTTACACTGTTTTACTGTTCCTCTTATAAATCATGTTTCTCGGGATATCTAAATCTAAATGTTGTTTAAGCTATGACATCGGATGGAAGCTGCAAACCAAATCTCGTTGCACTTATCTGCAATGACAATAAAATATATTATTATTATTAATATTATTTATTATTATTGCGGTGGTACAATATACTGGCTCAGAGGGCTGTGTGTTCAGTGCGCAGTTCAGAGTGGGGATGGCCTTGGGGTAGAAACTGTTTGTTAATCTTGTGGTGTGTGGTTTGATGGATCTGTAACGTTTTCCTGAGGGCAGAAGGGCAAACAGGACATGTGCGGGGATGAGATGGGGCCTTTAGTATGTGTGATGCCTTCAGCAGGTAACGGGAGCTATAGATCTCTTCCGGGGTAGGCAGGTGTGTGTGGGTGATCTTCCTGTCCGCTGCAGAACTGTTGCCGTACCACACCGGGATGCCATGTGTCAGGACACTCTCTAGGTCAAAGGTTATTTATTAGTCACATACACCTAGGTGTAGTGAAATGCTTCTTGCCAATGCAGCACATAAAGAAAGAATACAGACATAACATTAATAAGAGATTAAACATATAGAACATCCCCCCACAATGGCTCCCACCATGAGGGAAGGCACAAAGTCCAGTCCCCAACCCCAGTTCACCCATAGTCGGGCCCATTGAGGCCTCCACAGTTGCCTCTACGGAGGCCCGATGTTCCTGGCCGTTCTCGCCGGGTGATGTTGCTCCGGCGTCGGGAGAATCCTTGCAGCGGCTTGGGAACCCTGGAACGGCCGCTTCCGCACTGGAGGCCGCGGCTTCCGAAGCCAACAAGGCCGCGCCAGTTGGAGCTCCACTACTGGCGATCTCATCTAGAGATCCCAGGCTCCCGGTGTAAAGTTCAGCGCCGCCGCCCGCAGCTGGCCTCTCCACAGTCCCGCAGCTCCGCAATGTTTTCCTCAGCGGTCTTCAGCTCACCGGAGCTCCAGCGCGGCGACCCAGGCAAGGCATCGCCCGCTCCACGATAGCGCTTCAGCGCTGTGCCGCTGCCGAAGCCGTGGTTCTGGGCAGTGCCCGACAGGAAACGCCGCTCCAGGCCCGCTGGTAGGCTGCGAGGACGGGTCGAAGCTACAGCCCGGAGAAAAGCTGCCTCTCCAACCAGGTAGGGACCCTGAAAGGTAGTTTCCCCCTTCCCCCCCACCCCACCCCCCACATAAAAAGTCTAGAACTCCAGAAACAAAAACACTTTAACTAACTAAAAATAAAAAAAAGATGAAAAGACAGACAGCTGCTGGCTGGGCAGCCGCGCACAGGTCAGCGCCCCCATTTTTTTTTAAATGGAGCAACGGTTGCTCTATGGAGCAACGGTAGAATGACAAGAGCAGCTGTTGTGGCAAGTTGACTTTCCTGAGTGATCTTGGGAAGTTAAGCTGTTGTACGTTCTTTACCAGGGAGTGCATGTTAGTTGACCACCTGAGATCTCTCCCTCCTAACTCCATTCTCCTGCCTTCAGCTCAGTTTAGTTTATTGTCACGTGTACCGAGGTACAGTGAAAAACTTTGCTGCTGCATGCTAACCAGTCAGTGGAAAGACAATAGATGATTGCAACCCAGTGTACAGATACATGACAAGGGAATAACGTTTAGTGCAAGGTAAAGCCAGTAAAGTCCGATCAAAGATAGTCCGAGGATCTCCAATGAGGTAGATAGTAGTTCAGGACCACTCTAGTTACAGTAGGATGGTTCAGTTGCCTGATATCAGCTGAATAAGCAGCAGGATTGGACCATTCGGCCCATCAAGTCTACTCCGCCATTCAATCATGGCTGATCTATCTCTCCCTCTCAACCCCATTCTCCTGCCTTCTCCACATAACCCCTGACACCCGTACTAATCAAGAACCTATCTATCTCTGCCTTAAAAATATCCACTGACTTGTGGCCTCCACAGCCGTCTGTGGCAAAGAATTCCACAGATTCACCACCCTCTGACTAAAATTCATAGAAACATAGACTATGTTTCTATGTCAAAGAAATTCCTTCTCATCTTCTTCCCAAAGGAACGTCCTTTAATTCTGAGGCTGTGCCCTCTGGTCCTCAACTCTCCCACTAGTGGAAAAATCCTCTCCACACCCACTCTATCCAGGTCTTCCACATTCCCCCACCCCCCCCCCCCCCCCCCATGTGTCAGAGGTGCGTGGGTCAGTGGGGGGGGGAGGGATGAAATGGGGCAAGTATAGGACTAGTGTAAAGAGGTGGTCTGGTGATTAGCATGGACTCAGTGTGTCCAAGAGCCTGCTTCTGTGCTGTGTGGCCCTGGAACAGGCAAGTTGTGTGTGTGGTCCGTGATATATGGCTGACATCCATTTGCAACCTCTTGCACCTCTGGAAAATATACTCTACTCAAAGAATCAATGATTTAATGCAGGAGCAAACTGAGGTCAAACCTTGAACTTTCATGTGAGGATTTCATATAACGCAGGGCCAAGAGGGAACTCTTGTATAGATTTATTCAGGTAAAGATATACTGTATAGAAAATGTCATCATTCAATTAATGGAAGAGGGAGAGAACTTTACATCTAAACTTCCTACAGGAAATTCAGCTCAAGATTTGGCCCCTGGGGCGGCACAGTGCCGGATTAGATCCTGACTGTTATTTCAGATTGTCACATTACAACACTTTGGTCAGGCCACAGTTGGAGTATTGCGAGCAGTTCCGGTCGCCCCCATTACAGGAAGCATGTAGAGGCTTTGGAGATGATGCAGGATTAGTGGGCATTAGCTACAGGGGGAGGCTGGACAGACACGGACTGTTTTCTCTGGAACGTCAGAGGTTGAGAGGAGATCTGAGAGAAGTCTATAAAATGATGAGAGGCGTAGATACGGTAGACAGTCAGAACCTTTTCCCCAGGGTGGAGATGTCAAAGACTAGAGGGCGCAGCTTTAAGGTGAGAGGGGCCAAGTATAAAGGAGATGTGCGGGGCAGGTTTTTTACACAGAGGGTGGTGGGTGCCTGGAACGCGCTGCCAGAGGTGGGGGTGGAGGCAGATACGATCGTGGTGTTTAAGAGGCTTTTAGACAGGGACGTGGATATGCAGGGAATGGAGGGATACGGATCACATGCTGGCAGAGGGGATTAGTTTAACTTGGCGTCGTGTTGGGTACGGACATTGATTCAAGATTCAAGAGAGTTTATTGTCATGTGTCCCAGATAGGACAATGAAATTCTTGCTTTGCTTCAGCACAACAGAATATAGTAGGCATGAATACAGAACAGATCAGTGTGTCCATATACCATTGAATATATATATATACACAGATAAAGTGCAGTAGGCTAATTAAAGTTCATATTTTTGTTTGAGTTGAGTTTAATAGCCTGATGGCTGTGGGGAAGGAGCTATTCCTGAACCTGGACGTTGCAGCCTTCAGGCTCCTGTACCTTCTACTTACAAAATTCTTAAGGGGTTGGACAGGCTAGATGCAGGAAGATTGCTCCCGATGTTGGGGAAGTCCAGGACAAGGGGTCACAGCTTAAGGATAAGGGGGAAATCCTTTAAAACCGAGATGAGAAGAACTTTTTTCACACAGAGAGTGGTGAATCTCTGGAACTCTCTGCCACAGAGGGTAGTCGAGGCCAGTTCATTGGCTATATTTAAGAGGGAGTTAGATGTGGCCCTTGTGGCTAAGGGGATCAGAGGGTATGGAGAGAAGGCAGGTACAGGATACTGAGTTGGATGATCAGCCATGATCATATTGAATGGCGGTGCAGGCTCGAAGGGCCGAATGGCCTACTCCTGCACCTAATTTCTATGTTTCTATGTTTCTACCTGAAGGTAGCGGGGAGATGAGTGAGAGGCCAGGATGGTGTGGGTCCTTGATGATACTGCCAGCCTTTTTGAGGCAGCGATGATGGGCCGAAGGGCCTGTTCCTGTGCTGGACTGTTCCAGTTCTATGTTCTGTGATTATCGCCAGAAGGCAAAATCATTTAATCTTCAAGCTCTTTCAGAAAACGCATGTTTTCTATGAAAATACATCAGTGTCCTTTCAGTCGGTTCGAAAGGCAATGGGATTTGACAAGAATAACTGGGGGAAAAAAAATCACAAAATTGATGTGTAATTTCTAGTGTGAAAAATGTCAGTAATTTTCTGAAAAATATGTTCCAGTTTAGCCCAGCATTTATTTGTCACTGGGAGGTGACTGATCGCCAGCTGTCCAACCGTGAGCGGTGAAATACGTCAAACGTACCTAGAACAGGGAGCAGTACAGTACAGCACAGGAACAGGCCCTTCGGCCCATCATGTCTGTACTGAGCGGGAGATTCCAGAGACAACGTTTTCACACTTCTGTACCTCTTGTCTGATGGGAGAGGAGAGAAGAGGGAGTGGCCGGGGTGAGACTGGTCCTTGATGATGCTGCTGGCCTTGCCGAGGCAGCGTGAGGTGTAGATGGAGTCGATGGTAGGAAGATTGCTCTCGATGTTGGGGAAGTCCAGGACAAGTGGTCACAGCTTAAGGATAAGGGGGAAATCCTTTAAAACCGAGATGAGAAGAACTTTTTTCACACAGAGAGTGGTGAATCTCTGGAACTCCCTGCCACAGAGGGTAGTCGAGGCCAGTTCATTGGCTATATTTAAGAGGGAGTTAGATGTGGCCTCTTGTGGCTAAGGGGATCAGAGGGTATGGAGAGAAGGCAGGTACGGGATACTGAGTTGGATGATCACCATGATCATATTGAATGGCGGTGCAGGCTCGAAGGGCCGAATGGCCTCTACTCCTGCACCTAATTTCTATGTTTCTATGTTTCTATGATGGAAGGGAGGTTGGTTTGTGTGTGTGTGTGATGGTCTGGGCTGCTGGCCTTGATGAGGCAGCGTGAGGTGTAGATGGAATTGATGTAGAGTGTTGGGTTTGGTGTAGAGTGGGTGGGTGCAGGCTATACTGATGGAGATGTCGTGGGTGGGTGCAGGCTACAGTGATGGGGTGAAGATGTCGTGGGCGGGTGTGGGAGTCTCACCATGTCTCACTGACCACTGTTCCTCTCTCCCCTCAGCCCCGTTCCAGCCGGTGGACAGCGAGGTGAAGTTCGATAAGAACGGGGACGGCATTGGCCGCTACAACGTGTTCAACTACCAGAAGACGTTGTCGGGCAGGTACGCGTACGTCAGGGTGGGCCAGTGGGCCAAGGTGCTGTCTCTGGACACAGAGTTGATGCACTGGCCCAGGCACCGCATCCCCACCTCGCAGTGTAGCGATCCATGCGCCCGCAACGAGATCAAGAACATGCAGCCCGGGGACGTGTGTTGCTGGATCTGTGTCCCCTGCGACCCACACGCCTACCTGCTAGACGAGTTCACCTGCAAGGACTGCGGCCCGGGGCGCTGGCCAGACGAGGAGCTGAGCGGCTGCTACGACCTGCCGGAGGATTACATCAGATGGGGGGATGGCTGGGCGATCGGTCCCATCACCATCTCCTGCGTTGGGATCATCACCACCCTGGTGGTGGCCTCCATCTTCCTCAAGCACAACGACACACCTCTGATCAAAGCCTCGGGCCGCGAGCTCTGCTACATCTTGCTCTTCGGAGTCTTCTTCTCGTACTGCATGACCTTCTTCTTCATCGCCAAACCCTCACCCGCCATCTGCACGCTCCGCCGCCTGGGTCTGGGCTCCTCCTTTGCCATCTGTTACTCCGCCCTACTCACCAAGACCAACCGCATCGCCCGCATCTTCAACGGGGTGAAGGAAGGCACGCAGAGACCAAGGTTCATCAGCCCGGGCTCGCAGGTCTTCATCTGCCTCAGCCTGATCCTGGTCCACATGGTGATGGTGTTGGTGTGGCTGGTTCTGGAAAGCCCAGGAACGAGGAGATACACCATCCCCGAGAGGCGGGAGAGCGTCATCCTCAAGTGTAACGTCAAGGACTCCAGCATGTTGATGTCACTCAGCTATGACGTCTTGCTGGTCATACTATGTACAGTCTATGCCTTCAAGACCAGGAAGTGTCCAGAAAACTTCAACGAAGCCAAGTTCATTGGGTTCACCATGTACACTACATGCATCATCTGGCTGGCCTTCCTGCCCATCTTCTATGTCACCTCCAGCGACTACAGGGTAGGTGACCAATCCTCACGCACAACTGCCTCATCTTTAGCGGGTGAGGCAGCATCTATGGAGCGGAGGAATGGGTGACGTTTGGGGCCGAAACCCTTCCGCGAAATCTTCCTCATCTTTTGTTACATTGAGGATGACAAGAACATGTCTTTGCTCATTTCTAAAAGCCCTGTCCGAGTTCATTGAAGAGTTTTCCCGAGTTTCCCCGATTCGAACTCGGAGATTTACGGTAATGGCCGCTCGTAGGTACTCGGGGCTCTCGTGGACATTTTTCAACATGTTGAAAAATCTTCACGAGTCTTCACGAGGTTACCGCGTTTCCCGAGTACCTGCCGTTAGCGTTACGTGCCGCTAAGAGACGTCCCCGAGCTCCGACGTACCCGCTACGTACATTCTCACGGGGAGAACGTGCAAACTCCGTACAAACAGCACCCGTAGTCAGGATGGAACCCGGGTCTCTGGCGCTGTGAGGCAGCAGCTCTACCTGCTGCACCACCGTGCCGACCTACTGTGCCAATTATCTTGGTGATTGGTGAATCTTGGCGGAATTGTGTGTGGTGTGGTGTGGGCGTGGGCGTGTGTGTGTGAGCGGGTCTGTGAGTGTGCGAGTGTGAGTGCGTGTGTGTGTGCGAGTGTGAGTGTGTGTGGGTGTGCTTATGTGTGTACGCATTTGTGTGTCTGTTTGGGAGTGTGCATGTGCACGTGTGTGTGTCTGTGTGTGTCTGTGTGTGTATGTGTGCGAGTGTGAGTGTGAGTGCGTGTGTGTGCGAGTGTGTGCGTGTGTGTACGCGTTTGTGCGTCTGTATTTGTGCATTTGCAAGTGTGCGTGTGTGTGTGAGTGTGTGTCTGTGTGTGTGTGTGTGTGCGAGTGTGTGTGCGAGTGTGTGTGCGAGTGTGAGTGTGTGTGTGTACGCGTTTGTGCATCTGTATTTGTGCATTTGCAAGTGTGCGTGTGTGTGAGTGTGTGTCTGTGTGTGGGTGTGTGCGAGTGTGTGTGCGAGTGTGTGTGCGAGTGTGTGTGCGCGTGTGTGTGAGTGTGTGTGTGTGCGAGTGTGTGTGCGAGTGTGTGTGAGTGTGTGTGTGTGTGTGTGTATGTGTGTGTGTGTGTGTGTGTGTGTGTGTGTGTGCGTGCGAGTGTGTGTGCGTGCGAGTGTGTGTGTGTGAGTGTGTGTGTGAGTGTGTGTGTGAGTGTGTGTGTGTGCGTGCGAGTGTGTGTGCGAGTGTGTGAGTGTGTGTGTGTGTGTGCGTGCGAGTGTGTGTGCGTGCGAGTGTGTGTGTGTGAGTGTGTGTGTGAGTGTGTGTGTGAATGTGTGTGAGTGTGTGTGAGTGTGTGTGTGTGTGTGTGTGTGTGTGTGTGTGTGCGAGTGGGTGTGCGCGAGTGTGTGTCTGTGTGTGTGTGTGTGAGTGTGTGTGTGAGTGTGTGTGTCAGTGCCTGGCCCTGGATTTGCTCACAGTCTATATAAGAGAATTCTAAAACTAAAGAACAAGCAGGATTACTTTAGAGCCAAGTAATTCTTAGAAGAGGATTCTCAAGAAGGTTTGAACGCAGTGAAGGTTCGGGCAGCACAGTAGCACGGCTAGAATATCCCGCAGTAGAGCTGCTGCCTCACAGCGCCAGAGACCCGGGTTCAATCCTAACTACGGGTGCTGTCTGAACAGAGTTTGTACGTTCTCCCCGTGACCTGCGTGGGTTTTCTCCGGGTGCTCCGGTTCCCTCCCACACTCCAAAGACGTGCGGGTTTGTCGGTTAATTGTCCTTAGCGTGTGTGGAGTGGTGGAATGTGGGGGAGTTGGTCAAAATGCAGCAGGATTTTTACAATGTTGGAAAATGTAATCAAAAGTAACTGCCGATGCTGGTTTATACCAAGGATAGACACAGAGTGCTGGAGTAACTCAGCGGGTCAGGCAGCATCACTGGAGAACATGGATAGGTGACGTTTCACAGAGTGCTGGAGTAACTCAGCGGGTCAGGCAGCATCTGTGGAGAACATGGATAGGTGACGTTTCACAGAGTGCTGGAGTAACTCAGCGGGTGCAGCAGCATCTATGGAGCTAAGGAAATAGGCAACGTTTCGGGTCGAAACCCTTCCGGGTTTCGGCCCAAAACTTTGCCTATTTCCAGAAGGGTTTCGGCCCGAAACGTTGCCTATTTCCTTCGCTCCATAGATGCTGCTGCACCATAACTCAGCGGGTCAGGCAGTATCTGTGGAGAACATGGATAGGTGACATTTCACATAGTGCTGGAGTAACTCAGCGGGTCAGGCAGCATCTGTGGAGAACATGGATAGGTGACGTTTTGGGTCGGGAACCTTCTGCAGATCAGATTAGTTTAGAGCAGTGGTTCTTAACCTTTCTGGCACCAGTACTCACATTCGTGAACAAAACACTGTGTGTGGTATGTACCTCTGTTAGGCTCCTAAACATGGGCTCATCAAATTGATATGTTATCTGTGTCCCCTTCATGACCCCTGGCAGGGCCCCAAACGACCCACAATAGGGGTCACGACCCCCAGGTTAAGAACCACTGTAAAGTTTAGATAATGCTTAACGCGACTGTTCATTAGATAATAAGGTCATAAGTGATAGCAGCAGAATTAGGCCATTCGGCCCATCAAGTCTACTCCACCATTCAATCATGACTGATGCATCTCTCCCTGCTATCCCCATTCTCCTGTCTTGTGCCTCTCTCTGAATCTTTCACTAACTGACAATCTGCTGTCTGCAATATTTTTGCAGTTAATGAATCATATAAATCAGTTTAAAAAGACATTTAATCAGTGGCTGGGAACAGATTCCTCCCTTCCTGCTCAAGAATACATTTGCTGTCTGGATATTAATTGTATTTATTCTCTTGTATCATCTACACACATTTGGCAAGGTTAACATTCATTCCCAGCCCGAGATGACTCTGAGATAGAGATAGAGAAAAGTCTTCCTCAACCATTCAGTTGGAGCGTGTGCAGAAGAGAATCACCAGGATGTTAGCTGGGCTTGTGTTACAGGGAAAGGTTGGATAGGCTGGGACTTTGTTCTCTAGAGCGCAGGAGGATGAGGGGTGACCTTATAGAGGTGTCCAAGATCACGAGGTGCATGGATAAAGTGAAACGTCGCCCCTGCTTTTCCTCCAGAGATGCTGCCTGACTCACTCAGTTACTCCAGCACGCCAGTGTCTACCAGATATATAGTTTAGAGATACAGCGCGGAAACAGGCCCTTCGGCCCCACCGAGTCCGCACCGACCAGCGATCCCCGCACACTAACACTATCCTACACACACTAGGGACAATTTACACTTATACCAAATATACAGACCCAAGCCAATGAACCTACAAACCTGCACGTCTTTGGAGTGCGGGAGAATAAAGATCTCAGAGAAAACCCATGCAAGTCACGGGGAGAACGTACAAACTCCGTACAGACAGCACCCGTAGTCAGGATCGAACCCGGGTCTCTGGCGCTGTGAGGCAGCAGCTCTACCCGCTGCGCCACCATCTTGGTTGCCTTCTTGAGACACAGCGCCACTGGTCGATACCCTCCCCCACTCAGGCGCCCCTCGACCAGCTGGTCCCTGAGGTGGAACTATAATCACACATTACAATCGCTCCACTCTACTCCAACCACTGTGGACGGCTCGATTGTAATCATGTATTGTCTTTCCGCTGACTGGTTAGCGCGCAACAAAAGCTTTTCAATGGTAAACAAAAGTGCTGGAGAAACTCAGCGGGTGCAGCAGCATCTATGGAGCGAAGGAAATAGGCAACGTTTCGGGCCGAAACCCGGAAGGGTTTCGGCCCGAAACGTTGCCTATTTCCAGAAGTGTTTCGGCCCGAAACGTTGCCTATTTCCTTCGCTCCATAGATGCTGCTGCACCCGCTGAGTTTCTCCAGCATTTTTGTCTACCTTCGATTTTCCAGCATCTGCAGTTCCTTATTAAAAGCTTTTCACGGTACCTCGGTACACGGGCCAGTAAACCAAACTGAACAAATGTGTGGGAAGGAACTGCAGCCGCTGGTTGGACACTGAAGATGGACACTTACAAAATTCTTAAGGGGCCGGACAGGCTAGATGCAGGAAGATTGTTCTCGATGTTGGGGAAGTCCAGAACAAGGGGTCACAGTTTAAGGATAAGGGGGAAATCTTTTCGGACCGAGATGAGAAAAACATTTTTCACGCAGAGAGTGGTGAATCTGTGGAATTCTCTGCCACAGAAGGTAGTTGAGGCCACACAGTTCATTGGCAATATTCAAGAGGGAGTTAGATGTGGCCCTCGTGGCTAAAGGGATCAGGGGGTATGGAGAGAAGGCAGGTACTGGATACTGAGTTTGATGATCAGCCATAATCATATTGAATGGCGGTGCAGGCTCGAAGGGCTGAATGGCCTCTACTCCTGCACCTAATTTCTATGTTTCTATGACACTCCTTGCAGGAGGGGGAGGTCAGTCCTGGTGTTGTGTCTGTGTCTCTGGTCAGTGATTCTCCAGCGAGTCTCATGGTCGCCTCTCCCCCCCTCCGCAGGTGCAGACCACCACCATGTGTATCTCCGTCAGCTTGAGCGGCTTCGTGGTGCTGGGATGCCTCTTTGCCCCCAAGGTCCACATCATCGTGTTCCAACCACAGAAGAACGTGACCACTCACAGACTGACCATGAACAGGTTGAGCGTCAGTGGAACGGTCACCAGCCAGTCCCGCTGTAAGTAGCCGACCCTTCCGCGACCGACCCGTGGTCCACTGCACTCCACACTCTGGCCTTAAAGATACAGCGCGGAAATAGGCCCTTCGACCCACCGAGTCCGCGCCGACCAGCGATCCCCGCACACGAACACCATCCTACACACACACACACACACAACGGACAACTTACAATTTTGCAAAAAGCCAATTAACCTACAAACCTGCAGGTCTTTGGAGTGTGGGAGGAAACCGGAGCGCCCGGAGAAAACCCACGCTGGTCATTTCACTGCACCACAGTATACGTGACAATATACTAATCTAACCCTTGATTAGTGCGGGTGCCGGGGGTTGTGGGGAGAAGGCAGGAGACTGGGATTGAGAGGGAGAGATAGATCAGCCATGATAGAATGACAGAGCAGACTTGATGGGCCGAACGGCCTAATTCCGTTCCTATCACTTACGAATCTAGCTAATCCTAAACGTACAAACTCCGTACAGACAGCGCCCGTAGTCAGAATGGAACCCGGGTCTCTGGCGCTGTGAGGCAGCAGCTCTACCCGCTGCACCACCGTGCCGCAGTCTGTATCTTTTTGTAAACCAGCTTATAGAAACGTAGAAACATAGAAACATAGAAAATAGGTGCAGGAGTAGGCCATTCGGCCCTTCGAGCCTGCACCGCCATTCAATATGATCATGGCTGATCATCCAACTCAGTATCCTGTACCTGCCTTCTCTCCATACCCCCTGATCCCTTTAGTCACAAGGGCCACATCTAACTCCCTCTTAAATATAGCCAATGAACTGTGGCCTCAACTACTTTCTGTGGCAGAGAATTCCACAGATTCACCACTCTCTGTGTGAAAAATGTTTTCCTCATCTCGGTTCTAAAAGATTTCCCCCTTATCCTTAAACTGTGACCCCTTGTTCTGGACTTCCCCAACATCGGGAACAATCTTCCTGCATCTAGCCTGTCCAACCCCTATAAGGTCATAAGTGATAGGAGTAGAATGAGGCCATTCGGCCCATCAAGTCCACTCTGCCATTCAATCATGGCTGATCTATCTCTGCCCCTCTACACCATTCTCCTGCCTTCTCCCCGTAACCCCGGACACACTCTCTACATGTTCGGCAGAGTATTCGGACTAGATTTACTTTTGAATATTTTCCTTTCTGCATTTCAAGGACCTTTTGGAGTAACGTGCGCGCTCCCGTTGCTTTACAGCATCCGCCAGCGGCCAGCGCGCCCCCACTGTGTGTAACGGCCGAGAAATCCTCGACTCCACCACCTCATCTTTATGAAGACCTGTCACATCCAGCATCGCATTTTGGGCCTGTCCCACTTAGGTGAATGTTCAGGGGACTGCCGGCAACTGTCACGGTCGTAGCAGGTAGCCGAAAAACCGGCGACTGGGCCCCCCCCCCCCCTACGACAATGTCTATGACAACCTAACATCTAGTCGACGGCAAGCTACCGACAACTACCACGTCCACCTGCGACCACACCTACCACAACCTACGTCCACCCACGACAAGCTACGACCCTGTCGGCAACAACTGAAGACAATCCAGTCGCCGTTACCTGTCGCTGGCTGACGTAGGTTGACGTAGGTAGTCGCCAATGGAATTCACCGAAGTCAGCACCAGCAACAACCAGCGTCACCCGGAGACAACCTACGACAGCGCCCACGTCACCTACGTAGTCAAGTTACGCTCATTGGCGTCAACCCACTATCGCCGAAAAATGTTGAACATGTTGAGAATCCATCGGCGACCAGAAAAACGCTACGACTCTTTGGGCGACTGAGGAGACGACTCGCGGCCGTACAGGCGACATCCCCAGCGAACATGTGGCCTAGTCGCCTAAACAAATCGCCTCAGTGGGACAGGCCCCTAACCCAGTCAGAAACGTGCAGGAGACACACTCGGGGCTCAGTAACTTTTGTAGAGACTGTGTATTAAGATATTTTTAAGGGCTGTAAGTAACTATATCATAGGTGGGTTTTCTGGTTAATATTTTATCCTGTACATAACTTATTTACAAAAACATTGTTATAAACTCTTTACTTAAGGCTGGTACTGTGTGAAAATATGACCAACTGACTATTATAACGATTTACGGTTGTATAACAAGTCTGTGATGTATTTACACTAGATTGCACAGTGATTTTTAATGTTGTAAATAGTTACAATCCCTGACATGGTTTTAACAGCACAAAACAATGAAAACTTTAATGTAAAATAAACTTAATAAAAATCTCTGACCTCTGGCCCGCGTCAACGTTGAGCACGGCTGCAGGGAAGAATTTAATTGTTCCGTTCAAGACACACAACAATAAAACACTCTTGATTGAGTTCGTTACTGCCATGTGTGCAGGGAAGGGTGGTGCGTGTATGGAACGAGCTGCCGGAGGAGGTAGTTCTTCTTGTTGTCGAGTCCGCAACACAAGATTAGAAGTTGTTAGGCCAGAACTGAGCGCGCGTCTCGGTATCTGCACACAATGGTGTCTGTCTGGTCGCTTCTTGTGGGAGGTGATGGAAAGATTGGCGGAAACAGGGCCGTGATCGACATGAACGCCGAGGAGGTAGTTGAGGCAGGGACTGTCACGGTGTTTAAGAAATATTTAGACAGGTACATGGCTAGGACAGGTTTGGAGTGCGGGCTGGTGGGACTGGTGTAGCTGGGACATGTTGGTCGGTGTGGGCAAGTTGGGCCGGAGGGCCTGTTTCCATGCTGTGTGACTCTCGACAGTGAGGAGCTTGTTCTGCCTGTGATCCAGCCACACCACGAGGCTGGATCACAGGCAGAAGGACACGAGGACAACAGGCCCTCTGCTGGAACCGCACGCAGAGAGTCACCACATTCCCGCACCATCTTGCCACTTCCATGTCTGTAAACAGTCCGCTCTTGGCCCATGTGCGGTTTCTTATTTCCTCACATCAATGCCCCTGTCCCAATTAGGAAACCTGAACGGAAACCTCTGGAGACTTTGCGCCCCACCCAAGGTTTCCGTGCGGTTCCCGGAGGTTGCAGGTGGTTGCCGGAGGTTGCAGGTAGTGGAAGCAGGTAGGGAGACTGACAAAAACCTCCGGGAACCGCACGGAAACCTTGGGTGGGGCACAAAGTCTCCAGAGGTTTCCGTTCAGGTTTCCTAAGTGGGACAGGGGCATAAGGCCGGGTGTGGTGGGGGCACTGGGGGGGGGGGGGTGATGTCGGGGTTGGATTGGCCCAGCGCCGTGCCCAACGTTGGCACATTCACCGCTGCCCCAATGCAGCCGCCTCACCTACACCAGCGCCGCCGCCATGGGCAACGCCAACATCACCGCCCGGCCACAGAGTGATACAGCACGGCAACAGGCCCTTCGGCCCAACTCGCCCATGACGACCAACATGCCCCATCTACACAAGCCCCACCTGCCCACGTTTGATCCATATCCCTCCAAACCTGTCCTATCCATGTACCTGTATAACTGTTTCATAAACGTTGCGACAGTCCCAGCCTCAACTATCTCCTTTAGACTTTAGACCTCAGCTCACTTGCTCGGCTCCTGTCTTTTCTCAAATGATTTATGGACGAGCTTCGTAAGAATTAAACCTCTTACTGAGTTTTTGTTTCCCTCCGCTTGTTGCAAACTCCAGTACTAATATTCTCCTCTTAGTGTAGGAACTGCAGACGCTGGTTTAATGCATTCACCTGCTGCCTTCTGGTGGCCATTCATGGTATTACTCTGTACCATAAAACAAGTTAATTCAGTCTGAAGAGTCCCGACCTGTAACGTCACCTATCCATGTTCTCCACAGATGCTGCCTGACCCGCTGAGTTACTCCAGCACTCTGTGAAACGTCACCTATCCATGTTCTCCACAGATGCTGCCTGACCCGCTGAGTTACTCCAGCACTCTGTGAAACGTCACCTATCCATGTTCTCCACAGATGCTGCCTGACCCGCTGAGTTATGGTGCAGCAGCATCTATGGAGCGAAGGAAATAGGCAACGTTTCGAGCCGAAACCCTTCTGGAAATAGGCAACGTTTCGGGCCGAAACCCAGAAGGGTTTCGGCCCGAAACGTTGCCTGTTTCCTTAGCTCCATAGATGTTGCCTGACCCGCTGAGTTACTCCAGCACTCTGTGAAACGTCACCTATCCATGTTCTCCACAGATGCTGCCTGACCCGCTGAGTTACTCCAGCATTCTGTGAAACGTCACCTAGCCATGTTCTCCACAGATGCTGCCTGACCCGCTGAGTTACTCCAGCACTCTGTGAAACGTCACCTATCCATGTTCTCCACAGATGCTGCCTGACCCGCTGAGTTACTCCAGCACTCTGTGAAACGTCACCTATCCATGTTCTCCACAGATGCTGCCTGACCCGCTGAGTTACTCCAGCACTCTGTGAAACGTCACCTATCCATGTTCTCCACAGGTGCTGAGTCCATCTAATCCACTCTGCCTGCACATGATCCATATCCCTCTATTCCCTGCATATCCACGAGCCCATCTAAAAGCCTCTTAAACGTCACAGTAGGAGGCCACTCAGCCCATCAAGCCCCCCCTGCCAATCAATAAGATCATGATCTATTCTGGCCCAACTCCTCTCCTGTGTGAGTTCCCAAGAAGCCGGAATTAAAATGTTTCTACTTCCTCATCAAATGTCCCCCAATGACCAATCCTAGAATGATCTAGAAATGTTTTGTTATAACCACAGCAATGTATAGAATAAATGGAATAATCTAACACCAGCAAACGTGAAAAACACAAATATAGTAGAAAGGTTGGTCCGTGTCGACCAGTGATCCCCGCACACGTACACTATCCTACACACACTCACACTATCCTACACACACTCACATTATCCTACACACACTCACACTATCCTACACACACTCACACTATCCTACACACACTCACACTATCCTACACACACTGACACTATCCTACACACACTCACACTATCCTACACACACTTACACTATCCTACACACACTCACACTATCCTACACACACTCACACTACCCTACACACACTGACACTACCCTACACACACTGACACTATCCTACACACACTCACACTATCCTACACACACTATCCTACACACACTCACACTATCCTACACACTTACACTATCCTACACACACTGACACTATCCTACACACACTGACACTACCCTACACACACTGACACTATCCTACACACACTCACACTATCCTACACACACTCACACTATCCTACACACACTCACACTATCCTACACACACTCACACTTTCCTACACACACTAACACTATCCTACACACACTCACACTATCCTACACACTCACACTATCCTACACACACTGACACTACCCTACACACACTGACACTATCCTACACACACTGACACTATCCTACACACACTCACACTATCCTACACACACTCACACTATCCTACACACACTCACACTATCCTACACACACTAACACTATCCTACACACACTAACACTATCCTACACACACTCACACTATCCTACACACACTCACACTATCCTACACACACTCACACTATCCTAATAATAATAATAAATTGAATTTATATAGCGCTTTTCAGGGACTCAAAGTCGCTTTACAAGACAAGGCAAAAAACAAAAACATAAACAAAAACAAAACAAAACAAACCAAAAATAGAGCAACAATTCAAGCACAGATGAAAAGGGAGGGGGACGTGGGGCTAAGCATAGGCAGAGGTGAAGAGATGGGTCTTGAGGCGGGACTGGAAGATGGTGAGGGACTCAGAATTGCGGATCAGTTGGGGGAGGGAGTTCCAGAGCCTGGGAGCTGCCCTGGAGAAGGCTCTGTCCCCAAAACGGCGGAGGTTGGATTTGTGGATGGAGAGGAGACCGGCTGATGTGGATCTGAGGGACCGTGAGGGTTGGTAGGGGGAGAGGAGGTCAGTGAGATGTGGGGGGGCCAGATGGTGGAGGGCTTTGTAGGTGAGGATCAGGATTTTGTAGGTGATCCGGTGGGAGATGGGAAGCCAGTGAAGTTGTTTGAGGACTGGAGTGATGTGATGCCAGGATTTGGTGTGGGTGATGAGTCGGGCGGCTGCGTTCTGGACCAGTTGGAGTCGGTTGATGTAGGTGGAGCTGATGCCAAGGAGAAGTGAGTTGCAGTAGTCCAGTCGGGAGGAGATGAAGGCATGGATGAGTCTTTCAGCAGCGGGAGGTGTGAGAGAGGGTCTGAGTTTGGCGATGTTGCGGAGATGAAAGAAGGAGGTTTTAATGACATGGCGGATGTGAGGCTCAAGGGAGAGGGTGGAATCAAAGATCACGCCACGGTTGCGGGCCTGGGGAGATGGGGAGACAGTGGTGCCGTCGATGGTGAGAGTGGGGTTATTGATTTTGCTGAGTGTGGCTTTGGAGCCTATGAGGAGGAATTCTGTCTTATCGCTGTTGAGTTTAAGGAAGTTATGTTGCATCCAGGTTTTTATAGCTGACAAACAGGAGTTGATATGGGAGAGGGGGGGGTTGTGGGGGGGGATTTGGTGCCGAGGTAGATCTGGGTGTCATCAGCGTAACAGTGGAAGTCCAGGTTGAAGTGGCGGAGTATCTGACCAAGGGGGCGGATGTAGATGATGGAGAGGAGGGGGCCGAGTGCGGAGCCTTGGGGAACGCCTTGAGTGACTGTGGCTGTAGCAGAGGTGTGGTTGTGGAGAGAGATGAAGTGGGATCTGTTGGAAAGGTAGGAACGGAGCCAGCTGAGTGCAGAGCCTTCAATGCCGAGGTCTCAGTATTCTACACACACACACACACTACCCTACACACACACACACACTACCCTACACACACACACACACTACCCTACACACACTAGGGACAATTTACAGAAACCAATTAACCTACAAACCTGCACGTCTTTGGAGTGTGGGAGGAAACCGGAGCACCCGGAGAAAACCCACGCAGGTCACGGGGAGAAGGTGCAAACTCCGTACAGACAGCACTCGTAGTCAGGATGGAACCCGGGTCTCTGGCGCGGGGAGGCAGCGACTCTTTCACTTTGATATTTTGGAGATCTTCAGCTGCTGGAATGATTTAACTTTTCTGTAACTTGAGTGCCTCGCTGCTGTCTGTCTCAGTCTCAGTGACCCGAGTCGTGTGTTGGATAGAACTAGTGTCTGGGTGGTCGGCACTGACTCGGTGGCGCTGAAGGGCCTGTTTCCACGCAGTATCACAAACTAAACTGATACTGATGAAAATGCGTTGAGCTGCGACTGCTTTCCCAAGAGCGCAGTGTGACGAGGGGGGACCTTATGGACCTAAATACATTTCATAAGTGATAGGAGCAGAATTAGATCATTCGGCCCATCAAGTCTACTCCGCCATTCAATCATGGCTGATCTATCTCTCCCTCCGAACCCCATTCTCCTGCCTTCTCCCCATAACCTCTGACACCCGCACTAATCAAGAATCTATCTATCCCTGCCTTAAAAATATCCACTGACTTGTGGCCTCCACAGCCGTCTGTGGCAATGCATTCCACAGATTCACCACCCTCTGACTAAAATTCATAGAAACATAGAATATGTTTCTAAGTTAAAGAGATTCCTCCTCATCTACTTCCTAAAGGAACGTCCTTTAATTCTGAGGCTGTGCCCTCTGGTCCTAGACTCTCCCACTAGTGGAAACATCCTCTCCACATCCACTCTATCCGGGCCGCCCACTATGCGGTGTCATCCATTCAACGTTATAAATCGTAAAATGTTGCTTTAACTTATAACATCGGGTTATAATGAGACTTGCTCGTTTAGAATACTAACACAACATGCACAAGAATTCCTCAAAACTGTTCACATTTATTTAAGAAAGATGAAGAAAAGCCCGGCACAATGTGGGTTAATGGCGACTGCAACATTTTCGTAGAGACCAAAACTCAGACACGAGTGGAGAACGTACACACAATGCACATGCACAGGGCTGGATTTACGTATAGGCTTCATAGGCTGAAGCCTGGGGCCTCTCTTCATCGAAACCCGGCACTGCACATACGCTGATGAATTGGAATACACATCACAGCTGGAGAACATTAAACATTGCAAACCTTTACATCCACCACATGGATATGGGCCAAACACGGGCAGGTGGGACTAGCCTATTGGGTCAGCATGGACGTGTTGGGCCGAAGGGCCTGTATGACTCTATGATAACATGGGTCGAACATTTAGAGCGTCTGCATAATATATTTATGCTTCATGGCATTCACAAAATTGAATTTGTGATTGTATCCAAAAATAATTTGGTTAAATCAACATGATTTGGGGGTGGGGTGTCGAATGGGATACTGGAGGATGGAATTAAAGGGAAAGGGTTTCTTAAATGTGTGAGCGTAGAGACAGAGGGGTGTAAAATGAGGGTAGAAGCAATAGGTAGCAAGGTGAAAAGTAAAAGTGGCAGGCAGACAAAACCAGGGCAAAAATCAAAAAGGGCCACTTTTCAACATAATTGTATAAGGGGTAAGAGTGTTGTAAAAACAAGCCTGAAGGCTTTGTGTCTCAATGCAAGGAGCATTCGTAATAAGGTGGATGAGTTGAATGTGCAGATAGCTATTAATGACTATGATATAGTTGGGATCACGGAGACATGGCTCCAGGGTGACCAAGGCTGGGAGCTGAACAACCAGGGATATTCAATATTCAGGAGGGATAGAGAGAAAGGAAAAGGAGGTGGGGTAGCGTTGCTGATTAGAGAGCAGATTAACGCAATGGAAAGGAAGGACATTAGTTTGCAGGATGTGGAATCGGTATGGGTAGAGCTGCGAAACACTAAGGGGCAGAAAACGCTGGTTGGTGTTGTGTACAGGCCACCTAACAGTAGTAGTGAAGTTGGAGATGGTATCAAACAGGAAATTAGAAATGCGTGCGACAAAGGCAAAACCATTATAATGGGTGACTTCAATCTACATATAGATTGGGTGAATCAAATTGGCAGGGGTGCTGAGGAAGAGGATTTCTTGGAATGTATGCGGGATAGTTATCTAAATCAACATGTAGAGGAACCAACGAGAGAGCAGGCTATTTTAGACTGGGTATTGAGTAATGAGGAAGGGTTAGTTAGCAGTCTTGTTGTACGTGCCCCCTTGGGCAAGAGTGACCATAATATGGTTGAGTTCTTCATTAGGATGGAGAGTGACATTGTTAATTCAGAAACAATGGTTCTGAACTTAAAGAAAGGTAACTTTGAGGGTATGAGACGTGAATTGGCCAAGATTGACTGGCAATTAATTCTAAAAGGGTTGACGGTGGATATGCAATGGAAGACATTTAAAGACTGCATGGATGAACTACAAAAATTGTTCATCCCAGTTTGGCAAAAGAATAAATCAGGGAAGGTAGTACATCCGTGGATAACAAGGGAAATCAGGGATAGTATCAAAGCGAAGGATGATGCGTACAAATTAGCCAGAAAAAGCAGCATACCGGAGGACTGGGAGAAATTCAGAGACCAGCAGAGGAGGACAAAGGGCTTAATTAGGAAAGGAAAAATAGATTATGAAAGAAAACTGGCAGGGAACATAAAAACTGACTGCAAAAGTTTTTATAGATATGTGAAAAGAAAGAGATTAGTTAAAACAAATGTAGGTCCCTTGCAGTCAGAAACAGGTGAGTTGATCATGGGGAACAAGGATATGGCGGACCAATTGAATAACTACTTTGGTTCCGTCTTCACTAAGGAAGACATAAATAATCTGCCGGAAATAGCAGGGTACCGCGGGTCAAAGGAGTTGGAGGAATTGAGTGAAATCCAGGTTAGCCGGGAAGTGGTGTTGGGTAAATTGAATGGATTAAAGGCCGATAAATCCCCAGGGCCAGATAGGCTGCATCCCAGAGTACTTAAGGAAGTAGCTCCAGAAATAGTGGATGCATTAGTAATAATCTTTCAAAACTCTTTAGATTCTGGAGTAGTTCCTGAGGATTGGCGGGTAGCAAATGTAACCCCACTTTTTAAGAAGGGAGAGAGAGAGAAAACGGGGAATTACAGACCAGTTAGTCTAACATCGGTAGTGGGGAAACTGCTAGAGTCAGTTGTTAAAGATGGGATAGCAGCACATTTGGAAAGTAGGTGAAATCATTGGACAAAGTCAGCATGGATTTACAAAAGGTAAATCATGTCTGACGAATCTTATAGAATTTTTCGAGGATGTAACTAGTAGCGTGGATAGGGGAGAACCAGTGGATGTGGTGTATCTGGACTTCCCAGAAGGCTTTCGACAAGGTCCCACATAAGAGATTAGTTTACAAACTTAAAGCACACGGCATTGGGGGTTCAGTATTGATGTGGATAGAGAACTGGCTGGCAAACAGGAAGCAAAGAGTAGGAGTAAACGGGTCCTTTTCACAATGGCAGGCAGTGACTAGTGGGGTACCGCAAGGCTCAGTGCTGGGACCCCAGCTATTTACAATATATATTAATGATCTGGATGAGGGAATTGAAGGCAATATCTCCAAGTTTGCGGATGACACTAAGCTGGGGGGCAGTGTTAGCTGTGAGGAGGATGCTAGGAGACTGCAAGGTGACTTGGATAGGCTGGGTGAGTGGGCAAATGTTTGGCAGATGCAGTATAATGTGGATAAATGTGAGGTTATCCATTTTGGTGGCAAAAAACAGGAAAGCAGACTATTATCTAAATGGTGGCCGACTAGGAAAAGGGGAGATGCAGCGAGACCTGGGTGTCATGGTACACCAGTCATTGAAAGTAGGCATGCAGGTGCAGCAGGCAGTGAAGAAAGCGAATGGTATGTTAGCTTTCATAGCAAAAGGATTTGAGTATAGGAGCAGGGAGGTTCTACTGCAGTTGTACAGGGTCTTGGTGAGACCACACCTGGAGTATTGCGTACAGTTTTGGTCTCCAAATCTGAGGAAGGACATTATTGCCATAGAGGGAGTGCAGAGAAGGTTCACCAGACTGATTCCTGGGATGTCAGGATTGTCTTCTGAAGAAAGACTGGATAGACTTGGTTTATACTCTCTAGAATTTAGGAGATTGAGAGGGGATCTTATAGAAACTTATAAAATTCTTAAGGGGTTGGACAGGCTAGATGCAGGAAGATTGCTCCCGATGTTGGGGAAGTCCAGGACAAGGGGTCACAGCTTAAGGATAAGGGAGAAATCCTTTAAAACCGAGATGAGAAGAACTTTTTTCACACAGAGAGTGGTGAATCTCTGGAACTCCCTGCCACAGAGGGTAGTCGAGGCCAGTTCATTGGCTATATTTAAGAGGGAGTTAGATGTGGCCCTTGTGGCTAAGGGGATCAGAGGGTATGGAGAGAAGGCAGGTACGGGATACTGAGTTGGATGATCAGCCATGATCATATTGAATGGCGGTGCAGGCTCGAAGGGCCAAATGGCCTACTCCTGCACCTAATTTCTATGTCTCTATGTTTCTATGTTAACATGATGTGTTTTATTCAGTCATCCGGAAATTGATTTTTCAATTGATATTTTTTCCAGCACAAATTTCTGCCGATATCATAAAACCAACATGGAATTTCAAACATCGTAAATTTAAAATTTCATCTTAATCTGAATCATTATGGCCACAAGTATGAAATGGCTACTCCTCTCGAAGATGAATTCAGGCCAAGAAGCTGTCAGTTTTAGCTACAGGGAGGGTTTAGTTTAGAGATACAGCACGGGAACAGGCCCTCCAGCCCACCGAGTCTGTGCCGACCAGCGATCCCCGCACACTAACACTATCCTACACACAATGGGGACAATTTACATTTATACCAAAGCCAATTAACCTACAAACCTGCACGTCTTTGGAGTGTGGGAGGAAACCGGAGCACCCGGAGAAAACCCACGCAGGTCACGGGGAAAACGTACAAACTCCGTACAGACAGCACCCGTAGTCGGGATGGAACCCGGGTCTCTGGCGCAGTGAGGCAGCAGCTCTACCCGCTGCGCCACCCTGTCGCCCCTCAGATGCTGCCTGACCCACCAGGTTCCTCCAGCACTCTGTGTTTTACTCAAGATTCCAGCATCTGCAGTTCCTTGTGGCCTCATTTCCTAACTTATTAGTTGACAAAGAACAAAGATAGACACAAAATGCTGGAGTAACTCAACGGGACAGGCAGCATCTCTGGAGAGAAGGAATGGGTGACGTTTCGGGTCGAGACCCTTCTTCAGACTGATGACAGCAATATTATTTGCCTTCATGGTCAGGGCACTATTACAGTGTAGAACCTAAATAATCAAAAATGCATTCAATTTGCAAGATTTTATTGTTCACCGCGACTTAGTTAAACTACTGTACCTTAAATCAAATGTGTAGAAACCTTTCCCAGTAACTCATTCAAAGCAACATGTCACCTTCCTAGTTATCGTTAATAGTGCTAGACTATTTCACAGTTTCAAAATATCAAATCACCAATTAATTCATAATGTAAACATTCGATAGTGTCTAAGGATCAACTTGTTCAAAGTGAGTGGACAAGTAGACTTTGATCGGTACGGGTGTCAGGGGATATGGGGAGAAGGCAGGAACGGGGTACTGAGTGTGGATGATCAGCCATGATCACAGAGAATGGCAGTGCTGGCTCGAAGGGCCGAATGGCCTACTCCTGCACCTATTGTCGATGGGCCGAATGGCCTAATTCTAATCCAAGAATTTATGAATTTATGAAACAGTTCTAAGCAAGCGACATTTTGGCTTGTCAAATTCATCTTTATATAAATAAGGGCTAACCAGACATGTGAAGCATTGGCTGTTGTCAATGCTGCCTGCTTTATAAGCCGAGGTTTACTCAACTACAACTTTAATGAGTATAAAATGTCACAATCAATTGTGGAGGTAAAAAGTGTTAGTACATTGTGTCTTTAATGCATTCACCTGCTGCCTTCTGGTGGCCATTCATGGTATTACTCTGTATGGTAAAACTGACACAGGTTTATTCACAGTCTGTAGAGTCCCGACCTGTAACGTCACCTATCCATGTTCTCCACAGATGCTGCCTGACCCGCTGAGTTACTCCAGCACTCTGTGAAACGTCACCCATTCCTTCTCTCCACAGATGCTGCCTGACCCGCTGAGTTACTCCAGCACTCTGTGAAACGTCACCTATCCATGTTCTCCACAGATGCTGCCTGACCCGCTGAGTTATGGTGCAGCAGCATCTATGGAGCGAAGGAAATAGGCAACGTTTCGGGCCGAAACCCTTCTGGAAATAGGCAACATTTCGGGCCGAAACCCAGAAGGGTTTCGACCCGAAATGTTGCCTATTTCCTTAGCTCCATAGATGCTGCTGCACCCGCTGAGTTACTCCAGCACTCTGTGAAACGTCACCTATCCATGTTCTGCACAGATGCTGCCTGACCCGCTGAGTTACTCCAGCATTCTGTGAAACGTCACCTATCTATGTTCTCCACAGATGCTGCCTGACCCGCTGTGTTAGTCAGTGTGGGGGCTTTGGAGAGGGTGCAGAGGAGGTTTACCGGAATGTTGCCCGGATTACAGAGCATTAGCTACAGGGAGAGTTTGGACAGACTTGGATCATTTTATCTAGAATATTAGAGACCGAGGGGAGAATTCAATAAAATTATGAAAGGTGTGGATAGACAGTCAGAACCTTTATCCCAGGGTGGAGATGTCCAAGACTAGAGGGCGCAGCTTTAAGGTGAGAGTGGGAAAGTTTAAAGGAGATGTGCGGGGCAGGATTTTTTACACAGAGGGTGGTGGGTGCCTGGAACCCGCTGCCAGGGGTGGGGGTGGAGGCAGATACGATAGTGGTGTTTAAGAGGCTTTTAGACAGGGACGTGGATATGCAGGGAGTGGAGGGATACGGATCACATGCAGGCAGAGGGGATTAGTTTAACTTGGCGTCAAGTCCAGCACGGACATTGTGGGCCGAAGGGCCTGTTCCTGTGCTGGACTGTTCTATTCTCAAAACGTTATAACATTTCTCTAAAGTCCCTGGAAGAATAGACGTTACATTTAATTCAGCGCTGAACTGCCCCTCAAACACTTCTTCAGATAATATTCGCTAAATTGAAAATGATTAGCAATAATTTGGTGTTGATATGTGGTAGATCTGGTAAATATTAAAATAACATTTAACATTTCTTACATATATAAACAGAAATATAAATATACCAGCAGATCAACTAGTAATTGTAGAGAGAAACACAAGATGAGGAGCAATTTCTTCAGCCAGAGGTGGTGAATCTGTGGAATTAATTGCCACAGACGGCTGTGGAGGCCACAAGTCAGTGGGTATTTTTAAGGCGGAGTAACTGATTTTTGATTAGACAATAGGCAATAATGTTCAAGAAGGAACTGCAGATGCTGGAAAATCGAAGGTACACAAAAATGCTGGAGAAACTCAGCGGGTGCAGCAGCATCTATGGAGAGAAGGTTTCCTAGATGCTGCTGAGTTTCTCCAGCATTTTTGTATAGGCAATAGTTGCAGGAGTAGGACATTCGGCCCTTTGAGCCAGCAACAAAGGTGTCAGGGGTTATGGGGGGGGGGGCAGGAGAATGGGGTTACGAGGGATAGATCAGCCATGATTGAATGGCATAGAGGTGATGGGCCGAATGGTCTAATTATGAACTTACGAAGATTACTTTTCACCAGATCTGACATTTCAGATTTCAGAGTGACCTATACCTTGTGGGTGCATGGAATGAGCTGCCAGAGAGGGTAGCTGTGGCTGGGACTATCACAACATTGAAGACAGTTAGACAGGTACATGGATAGGACAGGTTTGGAGGGATGTGGGCCAAACGCAGGCAGGTGGGACTAGTGTAGCTGGGGCATGTTGGCCGGTGTGGGCAAGTAGGGCCGAAGGGCCTGTTTCTGTGCAGTGTGACTCTAATTAGCGAGGGTGACTGCATGTGTAATGGGGATATCACAATACATCAGACCAGCCACGACTTGTAATCAACAAATGGGTTTTAAGGATAAACTACGAAACAATGACTTTCAAAGCACAAAGTAGCATCTTCACAGTGATGAGAGTTGCTGGAGTCAACATTGACATCGATCCTCAGGGGAAGGGGCTGTATGTATATACATATATATTAAAAACGTACACGTCATTCTGTGTCGCAAACTTCACAATTTGCATCAATTAAATCATTTCATTCGCTGATTTGCACACCTTAAATATAATTAATGACATTTTAAACGATGGATATTATAATTGCAGTACAAGTCCACCACCGATTATCCGGCTGCTGATGGCCAGGCACCTCCTTCATAGAGTCACAGAGTGATACAGTGTGGAAACAGGCCCTTCGGCCCAACTTGCCCACACTAACCAACGTGTCCCATCTACACTAGTCCCACCTGCCTGTGTTTGGCCCATATCCCTCCAAACCCGTCCTATCCATGTACCTGTCTTTAATATGGACAAGAGTGCACTTGAAATTCCTGCAATTGTCAGACTAGTTTAGTTTAGTTTAAAGATACAGGGAACAGGCCCTTCGGCCCACCGAGTCCGTGCTGACCAGCGATCCCCGCACACTAACACTATCCTACACACACTGGGGACCGCAGCCACACGGTGTACATGGTGGGCGGCAAACACTCTCTTGTTTCGAGCAGGTCCATGGAGGCATGGGAGGGGCAGAGTTAGTGGCTCACAGGTGTATTGTCAAATTGTTGTGATGTTGAATTATTATAATGTGGTGGGTGTATGGAACGAGCTGCCGGAGGAGGTAGATGAGGCTGGGACTCATCCCAACGTTTAAGAAACAGTTGGACAGGTACATGGATAGGACAGGTTTGGAGGGATATGGACCAAACGCAGGCACGTAGGTCTAGTGTAGATGGGGCTAGTTGGCCGGTGTGGGAAAGTTGGGCCGAAGGGCCTGTTTCTACGTTGTGTCACTCTATGGCCTCAGTTGATCCGGGATAATCTTGGACAGCTCGCAACAAAGGCTTTTCACTGTACCTCGGTACACGTGACATTAAACTCAACTAAACTAAAGTGGAATATTGTAAGCAATTTTGGGCCCCATATCTGAGGAAGGATGTGCTGGCTCTGGAGAGGGTCCAGAGGAGGTTTACGAGAACGATCCCAGCAATGAGTGGGTTAACATACGATGAGCGTTTGTCGGCACTGGGCCTGTACTCGCTGGAGTTCAGAAGGATGAGGGGAGACCTCGTTGAAACTTACCGAATAGTGAAAGGCCTGGATAGTGGATGTGGAGAGAATGTTTCCACTAGTGGGAGAGTCTAGGTCCAGAGGCCACAGCCTCAGAATAAAAGGACGTTCCTTTAGAGTGTAGATGAGGAGGAATTTATTTAGCCAGAGATTGGTGAATCTGTGGAGGCCAAGTCAGTGGATATGTTTAAGGCAGAGATAGATGGATTCTTTGATTAGTGCGGGTGTCAGGGGTTACGGGGAGAAGGCAGGAGAATGGGGTTAGGAGGGAGAGATAGATCAGCCATGATTGAATGGCGGAGTAGACTTGATGGGTCGAATGGTCTAATTTTTGTTACTATCCCTTATGAAGTTACAAACTAAACTAAACTATTGTGACAAGGCTCTGGGACCAAGGGAGCCGGAAGATGGGTGATGGGCCGGTACTTTGTCGAACATTGCAACTGACTGCAAATGGAGCACAAGACCAAATGAGGCATCAAAGCACACAGGTGATGATGGGAGGTGTACACACTGATGGCGGGCCAGGGTTACTGAGAATGATTGCAAGCTCTTCCTGAGATACACGTTGTCAGTCTGGCAACGAGGGGGGGTGGGGGGGGGGGGGGTGGGTGGCGGCCGCTTTGGACAAATTCTGGTCAGCGGCCTCTTTGCTCCCGCACAATAAGGCGAACAAACACCGACTGTTTGCAAAAGGTTCTGGGAGAAACGCGTGAGGAGGGGGGGCAGTAACGTTCAGGAGGTGTCGTTGTCTCCCGACTTCAGCTGTGCTTGGCATTAGCTCCTCACGAGCGGCGGCTGGGATTGCCGCCAACGTCCTCCAACGCCAAGGTCACGGGTTCATATATTGCGCGCTTGAGGTGACTTCAGTTGTACCGACTCAAAAATATCCTCTTTATCCTTGGACAAGAAAAGAAAAGAGTGAATGCATGAATGAGTAATTAAATGAATAATTCATTGTCAAGTCAGTGTGAAATTCTTTGCTTGCTTAAGGGGCTGTCCCACTTGGGTGTCATTAGCGTGTCTCGCAGATGGCGAGCGGAGATTTTGTACATCCCAAAATCCTGGGCCGCCGCACGCAACCGTGCATCACTGCCTACGCCACCACGCACCATGCGCGTCACAACGCACGACGCATTACACGTGCGTGGTAACGTAGGCAGTGACGCGAGGTCACGTGCGGCGGCCCTGGAGTTTGGGATGCGCAAAGTCTTCGCCCGCCATCTGCCTGACACAAATGACACCCAGGTGGGACAGGCCCTTAACCTGTTGAATAAAGATCAAGCTCACGACAAAGTGATTAGAACCCAAAGTGTTTTATTAGCAACGCTGCAGAGGTAACTCAACGACCTTTCATCTCAGCATGTATAACTAGTCTAAGAGCTCTCTGACAAGCCTGTGGGCGGAGCCACAGTGTGAGTGACACTAATCTACAATACCCAAGGTATGCAAATAATCACCACATAAAGGGCACCGGCAGAGTTACAAAGTATCCCCTTTGTTCTCCCCATCACCAGCCCCCCACTCCCCTACCACCCCACCCACCTCCCACCACCACCAGCAGCCCCCCTCACCACCACCACCAGCAGCCCCCCTCACCACCACCACCCCACCCCCCCCACGACCACCAGCAGCCCCCCTCGCCACCACCACCAGCACCCACCCCCCCCTCACCACCACCACCAGCAGCCCCCCTCACCACCACCACCAGCAGCCCCCCTCACCACCACCACCAGCAGCCCCCCTCACCACCACCACCAGCAGCCCCCCTCACCACCACCACCAGCAGCCCCCCTCACCACCACCACCACCAGCCCCCCCCCCACCACCACCACCAGCAGCCCCCCCCACCACCACCAGCAGCCCCCCTCACCACCACCACCAGCAGCCCCCCTCACCACCACCACCAGCAGCCCCCCTCACCACCACCACCAGCAGCCCCCCTCACCACCACCACCAGCAGCCCCCCTCACCACCACCACCAGCAGCCCCCCCACGACCACCAGTTTGCGGGTGGTGGAGGTGGGCGCCCAATTGCTGCTCACCTTTGAAGCTAACGACTTGAGCTTCCCCAACAGTGAAGATTTTTTGGAGTAGAACACCTCCTCTTCATTGTCTTCGCCCTCCATGATGGCGCAGCTATCTGCGGCCGGCAGCTCCACCTCCCTGGAGTTTGCGTTCATCACCAGCTTGGAATATTTGTACTCCAACCTGAGCGAGAGAGGACAAATCAGGATTAAAGTGGAGGAGAGACGGGGCCGTGGGCTGTGCTGTTGGATTCATTCAGTTTGGTTTGGTTTAGTTTGGAGATACAGCACGAAAACAGGCCCTTCGACCCACCGGGTCCGCGCCGACCACCGATCCCCGCACACTAACACTATCCTACACACACTAGGGACAATTTACAATCATTCCAAGCCAATTAACCGACAAACCTGCACGTCTTTGGAGTGTGGGAGGAAACTGAAGATCTCGGAGAAAACCCACGCAGGTCACGGGGAGAACGTGCAAACTCCGTACAGACAGCACCCGTAGTCGGGATCGAACCCGGGTCTCTGGCGCTGTGAGGCAGCAACTCTACCCGCTGAGCTCGATTATAATCATGTATTGTCTTTCTGCTGATTGGTTAGCGGGCAACAAAAGCATTTCACTGTCCCTCAGTACACGTGACAATGAACTAATGGGAACCCTGCAGC
>NW_022630620.1:0-89279 GCF_010909765.2 Amblyraja radiata | reverse complement strand
AGAGAGAGAGAGAGAGAGAGAGAGAGAGAGACAGAGGGGAGAGAGAGGAATGGGAGAGAGAGAATGGGGAGAGAGCGTGAAAGGCGAGAGAGAGGGTGATTGGGCAGAGAGAGAATGTGGAGAGAGGGAGAAGAGGGAGAGATAGGGTAGAGAGAGAAGGGTGGAGAGAGAAGGGATAGAGGAACGACGGCAAGTTATAACCCGCAGCCGTCCCATTCTGACCGCCGCCGAACTCCCCACCAGTGCACCCTTCTTCACGACGGCCTCAGTTTCGGCTCCGACAATTCGAGGGTCTGACCGTTATCAAGTGCAGCTCCGGGCCGCAGCGTTCCCCGACTGCTGAAGCTAGCGGTAATTACGTGGGTTGAGGTGGCAGGATAACTGATAAAATGTGAAACCGACGCGATCACAGGCAGAACGTGCAGCCTCCTCACAGACAGCGCCCGAGTTCATGATCGAAACCGGATCTCGGGCGCTGTGAGGTAGTAGTTCCACAGTTGATACCACTCTGCTACCCTGGCTAGAAGGTATATCGTGACTGTCTGTGGAGCAAGACGTAGGGTGGATTGATCGTTGGGATTGTTGCTGGCGATTCCGCCACGTGTGCTCTGGGGAGGGTTGATGAAAGGCGGCAAAAAATATGAGCATCGGAGGAAAAAGAGACGGATGGAGGGGGGGGGGGAGCACACAGGGTGTGTGACAACTAAATAAGTACATTTAGTTGTGTTTCCACAGGAGCAAGAATGACTTGATGTAGCTGAAACAGGGCCTTGGTGGGACCCCATCTGAGTGCAATTATGATCTCCGTGATTGATGAAGGGGGTCCTGGATATGGCGAGAATGCAACAAGGGCTCATTCAATAGACTCTTGCGATGGCAATTCATGGGTGTAGGGAGATGTTGGTTCTACTGGAATATACAGTTAGATGGAAGCTGATAATACGTGTTTCAGGGATTATGGGGTTAAATATAGTAGAACAGAATAGAATGCCCTTTATTGTAATTTAAACAGCTTTGTTTGAACGAAATTGCATGTTCTGCAGTCTAACAATGCAAACTAACCCAAGACCCACACTCAACACAGTTTACACAAACATCCATCACAGTGAATCTCCAACACTTCCTCGCTGTGATGGATGGCAAAAGTCTAATATCTTCCCTTTGTTATTCTTCCACGGTCCAGCAGTCCAACTGCAGCGTCGAGGCGAACTCGGGCTCCCTATGTTACAGCCCCGGGCGGGCGACGGTAAGTCCTGGGGCCGTTTAAGCCGCGTCGGCCGACGTTGGGCCCCGCTCCGTGTCCTTTAAACACCGCGATTCCAGCGGGGGAAGTTGCCGTTGCGGGAGCTCCGAAAAGAGGTCTCCAACCAGGGACCTGGAGCTCCCGATTTTCCTGTCCATCGGGGCTGCGGCCGGTGCCTCCGAGGCTCCGAAGTCGGATCGCAGCCGCGCGCCACCACAGCTCTTCCCGCTCGGAAGACGGCCAGCTCCGCGATGTCAGGACCGCAATCTCCGCGACTGGAACCCCCAGGTTGGTTCCGGCCGGAGGCCGCCGCCGGCTCCACGATGTTAGGCCCAACGAGACCGGAGACCTGACAAGGAAAAAGTCGGGTCCCCGTGCAAGGAAGAGACTGACGGTTTCCTCCACCCCCATATATACACAGCTAAAGAAAAATAATACAAACTAGAGTCAAGACTAAAAATAAAAAAAAGGCAGACGGACTGTAGTCGATCCGCTGACGATAGGCGCCGCCACACCACACCTCGGCGATAAGGTAGGATTATGATGTTTGGAGGTAGATATAGACCAGCCATGTATGAATGGCGGAGCAGACTTGTTGGGACGAATTGTCTAAATCTGTTCTGATCATTTAGATACATAATGCTGAAATAACTAAGCGGGTCAGACAGCATTTGTGGAGAAAATGTCTACGTGACATTTCGGGGCGAGACCCTTCTTCAGACTGAGAGGCAGGGGAAAAGGGAAAGAAGAGGTATAGTCGGTGATGTATAGAGATGTAGCACAAATGAAAGAAGTAAGTATTCAAAAAAGTAAGATAATAAAGGAATCTGTGGCCTGGCAGACAATAAATATAGATAATTAAACGAATATAGACAGTTCCTTCCGACAGGATAGTGCTAGTGCACATGGATCGCTGGCTGTTCATGACTAGGTGAGTCAGTTCTTGCTCAGGTTTCAACATCACTCGCAATACTGACTACTCGCTTTGGCAGCAAATATACTAAAACTGGAACGATGCATTGAGTATTAACATGGCTCTACGCAATGTTTTCACGCAGATTCTTGTAGCGTGCCATGTCTTTAAAGGCGGGAGGGGATAAAGCAGCTCGTAGAGCGTCAGAGGTATGGGTTCGATCCTGACCTCGGTTGTTGTATGTCTCTGTGTAATTGGTACGTTCTACATGTGACCCGTGTGGGTTTCCTCCGGGTCCTTCGGTTTCCTGAAAGGTGATGGATTGTGAAGTATTATGTTTGCTTTTGTCACGTGCACTAAGGTACAGCGAAATACGTTGTTCAGCATTATGTCCAAACTGATCAGATCCACCATACAAACAAGTCAAACTCGAGTGCAATAGGTAGAGCGAAGGAGAATATACTGTTTGCAGAATATTGTTCATAAGTTCATATGTTAAAGGAGCAGAATTAGTCCATTCGTCCCTTCGAATATATTCTGCTATTCAATCACGGCCAATCTGTCTTTCCCTGGTCAAGCACATTCGCCTGCCTTCTCCCCATGACGCCTGGCACCCGTACCATCAATTAATCAACTATTCCCGTTCTTCTTAGCGTTATAGCACATCCATTTGCATGGACAAAGTCCAATGTCTTCAATGGGGGTGAAGGTGAATGAGACAGTACCCTAGCTAATGTATGGACCACAGACAAAGTCCACTATCCTCAAACGGATAGACATCTATCGCACATTACGCTATCCTATGTTCGGCCTGTTCAGAAATCTGGTAACAGGCGGGAAGAAGCTGTACCTGCGTCTCATGGAGCGCGATTTTAAACGCTGTATAATTCTCTCAAATGGTGCATGGATAGAAAGAAAGACCGGTGAGGGTGAGTGAAGTCATCGGATACACTGACTGCTCCTCCTGCTCCCCCTCCTGCGCTGCGAGCTTGAATGCTTTAAACTTTGGCAATCGTTTTGCCGCATTGCCTTATCCAGCATTGTACAGCCTTGTGTCGCTTAATTAAAAAGTTGGCTATTGCTGTTTATCAGATAAGGTGACCTTTCCGGTCGGTGCCCTGCTCCAACATATCTTGTTTGCAATATTTTCTCAGGCTGATATTTAAATCAGATGATTGCAAAGTACTGTGGTCGGTGGGAACCTAGACAAGGCAGTTCCTTATTCCTGTACAATGTAGAAAGTAGCATCCGTTTCACCGTGGAGTTGCGGCTGATAGGTTTATAGTTAGGATAGTCTGCGGGTGCAGGATAGTGTACGAGTTGATCGCTGCTCGACGTGCGCCTAGTGTACTAAGGGCCTTTTTCCACGTTGTATCTCCAAATGGGAGGCGAGAATTGGAAGAACAAATATGTAAGAAGATAGCAGATATTAGTAGTAAGCACAAAGTAGTGATTGTGGGAGATTTCAGTCTTCCACACATAGACGGGGAAACACATTCTGTAAAAGGGCTGGATGGTTTGGAGTTTGTAAAATGTGTGCATGATCGTTTTTTGCAGCAATACATAGAGGTACCTTCTAGATAAGGGACAGTGCTGGGTCTCCTGTTAGGAAATGAGACTGGTCCAGTGGCAGAGGATTTCTTAATTTTAAAAAAATCATAAAGGGTTGGACTGGCAAGATGCAGGAAGATTGTTCCCGATGTAGGGGAAGTCCAGAACAAAGGGTCACAGTTTAAGGATAAAGGGGAAATATTTAAGGACTGAGGTGTGAAAAACATTTTTTACACAGACAGTGGTGAAACTCTGGAATTCTCTGCCACAGAATGTAGTTGAGGTCAGTTCATTGGCTATATTTAAGAGGGAGTTAGATGTGGCCCTTGTGGATAAAGGGATCAGGAGGCATGTAGAGAAAGCAGGTACAGGAAACTGAGTTGGATGATCAGCCATGATCATATTGAATGGTGGTGCAGGCTCGAAGGGCCGAATGGCTTACTCAAGCACCTATTGAATATGTTTCTATGTTTCTATGTATGTTTTGGGGAGCATTTTGGGTCCAGTGATCACAATACCATTAGTTTCAATATAATTATGGAGAAGGGCAGATCTGGACCAAGGGTTGAGATTTTTGATTGGAGAAAGTCTAACTTTGAGGAGATGCGAAAGGATTTAAAAGGAGTGAAATTTGTTTTCTGGGTAGGATGTAGAAGAGAAATGGAGGACATTTAACGGTGACATTTTAAGAGTACAGAATGAAATAGTATAATGGAAACAGTCATGTTTTTCAAGGAGAATTGGCCACTGGGTTCGGAAAAAGAGAGAGATCTACAAGAATTATCGGCAACATGGAGTGAATGAGGTGCTTGGGGAGTATAAATAATGTAAAAAGAAACAACGAAGAAATTAGAAAAGCCAGCAGAAGAGATGAGGTTGCTTTAGCCAGTAAGGTGAAAATAAATCCAAAGGTTTTCCTCAGCTATATTAATAGGAAAGGGATAACGATGGGGTAACATTGGTCCATTAGAGAGAGAAAGAGCGAACAGCTACCTGCAGAGCCAAAAGAGAAGAGGTAGATATTGTACAATTTATTTTCTTCGGTATTCACCAAATAGATTAGCTATGGAAACTATGATATTCAAAGAAGAGGAAGTACTGACACTTTTGAAAAATATAAAAGAGGATAAGACTCCAGGTCCTGACAGTATATTCCCTAGGACTTGTGGGTAGTTAGTGTAGAAATAGCATGGGCCATGAGAGGAATATTTCAAATGTCATTAGAAACGGAAATTGTGCCGGAGGATTGGCGTATTGCGCATGTCGACCCCCCCCCCCCGAAACCGCACGTTAAGGGAACGGGACCCGGCGAAATCCCCTCCCCTCTACCCACCCCGTCTCCGCAAACCCAACTCACCCCTCCTGTGTGTGTGAGGGGTGGTTAGTGTGCGTGCGAATCCGCGCGTTGGGTGGAACTTGCACTTGGACTAGTTCATATAGGAAGGACATAAAAAGGAGTGGGAGAGAGAAGGGAGAGGGAATGAGAAGGGAGAGCGAGGATGGAGAGAGAGAGAGAGCGAGAGAGAGAGCGAGAAAGGGGAGGGAGAGAGAAAGAGGAGAGCGACTGAATGGGGAGAGAAAATGGGAAGAGATAGAGAAGGGGGGGCAGAAGGGGAGAGAGAGTGGAGAGCGAGAAGGGCGAGAGATGGAGAGAAGGGAGAAGCAGAGGTGAGAGAGAGAGAAAGGAGAGAGAGAATGAGGGGGAGAGAGAATGGGGAGATAGAGAGAAGGGGGGAAGAGAGAAGGGGAGAGATAGAAAGAGAGGGAGAGAGATGTGGTAGGGAGGGAAGGGAACGAGAGAAGGGGTGAGAGAGAAACGAGAGAGATAATGGGGAGAGGGAGATAATGGGGAGAGAGAGTGATGCGAGAGAGAGACGTGAGAGAAAGAAAGGGAGAGAGAGAGAAGGGGGAGAGAGAAGGGAGAGATAGAGAAAGGAGAGAGAGAGAGAGAATGGGGAGAGAGAGAGAGAAAGGCGAGATGGAGATAATGGAGAGAGAGAATGAACGGGAGAGAGAGAATGGGGAGAGAGAGAGAGAAGGGGAGAGAGAGGGAATTGGTAGAGAGTGGGAAGGGAGAGAGAGAGGGGAGAGAGACAGAAGGGATAGAGGAACGATGACACGTTATAACCCTCAGCCGTCCCATTCTGACCGCCGCCGAACAATTCTTCTCGACAGACTCAGTCCCGGCTCTGACAATTCGAGGGATCCTACCGGTAACAACACTAAGAGCAGCCCCGGGCCGCAGCGTTCCCCGACTGCTGAAGCTAGCTAACGTGGAGGAAGAGCAAGGCATCGTTAGTTACGTGGGCTAAGCCTACGTGATTGACGCCCGCTCTTCGTCCACTGGGCTCAAGACACGCCTCCTTGTGAGGCAGATGTGATCGCTGCCTCCCCTGCTGCTTTGTCATTGCAGTTTTATGGAAACCAGCGAGCACTAAATTTCATATATTTATATGTGAAATACGTTACCTGGATTTTGGAAGGTGAGAGCATGTAATGAAGGGGTTTACAATCATTACATTGGTGACATACAGAGAGATAGTAACAGGCACACGCTCATTGCCCGCACTCCATGCAGTTTCTGAGGGTTTGCGCAATCAGAAGGAAGTCTTAGCCCGTCTCTGCCTCACCTCTCATCTCTCCATGTATTTGCGAACATTTAGCGATTTTTTCTGTAATAAACGTTTAGACTCATGTAGAAATGACATTTATAACACTGATAAGTGGAAAAATCTTAATATTTATTTTATTTTATAATTATTTTTCTTAACCTTTCTAAACAGCTGTTCTTTGGCAGTATGAGAGGTGATGGTCTGCCTCCTCTGCCTCCCCTGATCGCACGTCCCTGATATATATATGAATGAATGAACGAATGAATGCGAGAATATATATATATATATATATATATATATATAACCGCATTCATTCGGCCGTGGTATTTTTTTTCCTGCTGCACCTAAAAGTATAGTTGCGGCGGCCTCTGTGCCTGCTGCTCAGCGCGCCCCGGAACCGGAGCAGACGTATTGTTTTTCCAGCAACTGTCTTGGATTGGTGGGCGTTGAGTTCTTCCAGCATTCTGTGTTTTTTCACCGGTAGTTTTCGCGACTTGGGCACCGCATGCAGTCAATAGACAATAGATAATAGACAATATGTGCAGGAGTAGGCCATTCGGCCGTTCGGGCCTGCATCGCCATTCAATGTGATCATGGCTGATCATCCCCATTCAGTACCCCGTTCCTGCCTTCTTCCCATATCCCCTGCCGCGCTATATTTAAGAGCTCTCTCTTGAAAGCATCCAGAAAACCCGCCTTCACAGCCATCTGAGGCAGAGAATTCCACAGACTCATCACTTCTGTGAGTAAAAGTGTTTCCTCGTCTCCGTTCTAATTGGCTTACTCCTTATTCTTAAACTGTGGCCACTGGTTCTGCAAGTGCAGTACCGGGGCACGCAGGCGACCTGGGAACTGCAGCAAGACGTAGGGCAAGCGACAATACATGGACGCAACAGCCAGACCTGGAGCAAGCGAGCGGTCCTGGGTACTGCAGCCATTCGCGGGGCACGCTGCCGACCTGGGTGTCTTAGGTAGACGTGGCGCAACACCCAGACCTGGGCGCAACAGCCAGACTCTGGGCAAACATCTGCAGCTCCTTCCTGAATGGTTCTAGTAAATCTTGGCTGCGCTCTGCGCCGTGATTTCACGCTGTAAACTGCAGTGCCCAATATCCCAGCCTCAATGAACCCAATGTTTTAACGAAGTTCAACACAACCTACTAGCTTTGTACGCAGGACCTTCAGTTACAAACCCGTGAAATTTGTTGGCATTGTTCATACTGTATATTTTGCATAGTGTAGAGGAACTTGCAACATAGAAACATAGAAAATAGGTGCAGGAGGAGGGCATACGGCCCTTTCAGCCAGCACCGCCGTTCATTGTGTTCATGGCAGATCGTCCCTATCAATAAGCCGTGCCTGCCTTCTCCCCATATCCCTTGACTCCACTGGCCCCGAGAGCTCCATCTGTGGCAGGGAATTCCGCAAATTCACAACTTTCGGACTGAATTTTTTTCTCACCTCAGTCTTAAATGTCCTCCAATTTATTCTAAGACTGTGGCCCCTGGTTCTGGACTCGCCCAACATTGGGAACATTTATTCATGCACCTAGCTCTTCCAGCCCTTTTTGTACTTTCATACTTTTCTATAAGATCCACCCTCATCCTTCTAAACTTCGGTGAATATAAGCCTAGTATTTTCAATCTTTACACATATGACAGAGCCGCCATCCCAGGGATCAATCTCGTGAACCTACGCTGCACGTCCTCAATCACAAGTATGTCCTTCCTCAAATTAGGAGACCAAAACTGTGCACAGTACTCGAGATGTTGGCTTACCTGTACAACTGCAGAAGAACCTATTTACCCCTATACTGAAATCCTTTTGTTTTGAAGTCCAACATTCAATTAGCTTTCTTCACTGCTTGCTGTACCTGCACGTCAACTTTCAGTGACCGGTGTACAAGGCCACCCAGGCCTCCGTGCACCTACCCTAACCTAAACTAACCCCATTGAAATTGTAATATCCCCCTTGTTTTTGCCGCCAAAATGGATAACCTCACATTTACCTATGTTATACTGCATCTGCCACGCATCTGATCTTTTCCTCAGCCTGTCCAGGTCACCCTGCAACCTCCTAACATCCTCAACACAGTACACACTGCCACCCAGCTTTGTGTCATCCGCAAACTTGCTAGTGTTGCTCCTAACTCCCTCTTCCAAATCATTAATATATATGGTAAACAGTTGCGGCCCCAACACCGAGCCTTGCGGTACTCCACTCGCCACTGCCTGCTTTTCTGAAAATGAACCGTTCACTCCTACTCTTTGCTTGGTGTCTGCCAACCAATTTTCTATCCACGTCAACACTCTACCCCCACTACCATGTGCCCAAATTGTCCCAAACAATCTCCCGTGCGGGCCATTATCAAAGGCTTTCTGAAAGTCTAGATACATCACATCCACTGGCACCCCTTCATCCATTTTACTTGTCACATCCTCAACAAATGTCAGAAGATTAGACAGGCACGATTTCCATTTCATAAATCCATGTTGACTTGAATTTCATAAATCCATTTTGACTTGCATACTCTATGATCTTTGGCCGATGCTTCTGGTGGCGTCCACGAAGGAGCGGGTTCTATGTGACACGTGATTTGTTGCCTGTCATCAGGGGCAAATGATAGATGTGGATCTCCATCCGCTCACAGACATGCGTCCGGCCCACATGCAGAACAGGTTTAAAGTGAGGGGTAAATGATTTTATCGGAACCCTAAGTCGAAATTTTTACACGAAATGTGGTAAGGTTAGCAGAGGCAAGTCCAACCATAATGTTCAAGCAACATGTATATAGCCACATGAATTAGTGTGTTATGGTCCAAGGGAAGTAATCTATATGGGGTACGTTGGTCGTCGTGGACAAATTGGCCAAAGGGCATGTGTTATACAATACAATTCAATACGGTTTTATTCGTCATATTGCACATAAAGTGCAAGTGAAATGAATTTGTCAGCAGCGGTACAATGATAAAGAACACACAATATACAATAAAAAATTAAAACAAACATCCAACACAGCATTTATCACTGTGGTAGAATGCACAACATTTGGCCAGTCCTCCTCCATTTCCCCCCGTGGTCGGGACCTCAACCCTCCGCAGCCGTCGCTGCAGGCGTACAGATGGTAAGAGGACAAGGTACAAGTCCAGGTAAGTCCAATGTCGGCTCTTCCCCACCGGAGACCGCGGCTTTCGGTTATGTAGGCCGCAGTCCGGCGGTTGAAGATTTAAAGTTCCCGCCGCGCCGCAGCCAGAAGCAACGCAGACCGCAGGGCCGGCAGTCGAAGCTCCCCTCCAGGTGTGAAGGTAAGTAAGTCCACACCGGGCCGGCGGTGGTGGTTTCTTCTTCTCCCGGGTCCCCCACGAAGGATCCCGGGCTGCGGACGCCGCGTCAGCTGGAGCTGTGCAGTCAGCGGCTTCAGGCTGCCGGCTGCCGCTGGCCAGCGAGACGGATTAAATTAGTTTCACTTCATCATGCTCGACATGGACATTGTGGGCCGAAAGACCTGTTCTATACTGTGCTGATCTGTACTCTATGTTCAATATATTCTCATTCATTAAGTTTAGTTTTGTTCATTATTAAGTGTACCCAAGTACAATCAAAATTGTTTGTTTTGTGCGAACCAGTCAGCGGAAATACAATGCAATCCATGCATCCCCATCCACAGTGGACAGATACATGGGAAAATGAGTTGAATTTAGTTCAAGATAAAGCCAGTAAACAAAGATAGCCAGAGCATCTCCAAAGAGATATGGTGTAAATCAGGACTGTTCTCAAGTTATTGGTGAGATGGTACAGTTGCCTTATAACAGATGGGAAAACTGTCCCTGTAACTGGAGGTGTGCGTTTTCACACCTATATATCTCGCCTGATGGGAGAGGGGAGAATAGGGAGTGTCCGGGTGACAATACTCCTTGATTATGCTTGTGGCCTTGCTGACACAGCGTGAAGTGTAATTGAAGTCAATAGAATGGAAGTTGGTTTGTGTGATGGTCTGGGCTGCGGCCACAATTCTCTGCAATTCCTTGCTGTCTCGGATGGAGCTGTTGCCAAACCAAGATGTGATGCACCCCGATAAAATGATTTATATGGCAACCACTGTTACAATGCTGAAGTAATAGCCCCTTACTGAAGCACTGCAGCAGCTCATATTGGCAACAGGACATGTGTGCTGATTGAATGTTTGAAGGTGGCAATGGAAACATGGGGCGTTCTGTTCTCAGATAATTATTAGAATGGAAACACAATGTTCAGCCAGTTCCGTTGCAGGCTCCCTCATTTGCCAAGTTTGAGGCACCAACGGGGACAAGTGAGCATTAAGCGAGGTGTCACATGCGTAGGAGTCATGAGTCATAGATTCATAAACATAGAAACATAGAAACATAGAAAATAGGTGCAGGAGTAGGCCATTCTGCCTTTCGAGCCTGCACTGCCATTCAAAATGATCATGGCTGATCATCCAACTCAGTATCCTGTACCTGTATTCTCTCCATACCCCCTGATACCTTTAGCCACAAGGGCCACATCTAACCCCCTCTTAAATATAGCAAATGAACTGGCCTCAACTACCTTCCGTGGCAGAAAATTCCAGAGATTCACCACTCGCTGTGTGAACAATATTTTTCTCATCTCGGGCCAAAAGGATTTCCCCTTATCCTTAAACTATGGCCCCTTGTTCTGGACTTCCCCAACATCGGGCACAATATTCCTGCATCAAGCCAATCCAACCCCTGTAAGAATTTTGTAAGTAAAATGTGGAAAAAGCTCCTTCGTGCCAACTTGCCCTCACAGATGAACATGTCCCCTCTAATCTTGACTCACCTGCATGCGTTTGACGTGAAGCCCTCTTAAACCTGTGCTGTTCATGTACGTGTGTCAATGTGTTTCCTAAACAGTGCAATGGTTCCTGTCTCAACTACCTTATCTGGCAGCTCGTTCCATACACTCACTACTCTTTGTGTGAAAGCAATAACCCTCAGATTATTATTAATTATTTTCCCCTCTACCTTAAACCTATGACCTATGGTCCTCGATGCACCATTTTTGGACAGGAGACTTTTCGTCCACCCGACACATTTTTCTCATGAATGTATACTCTACACCTCTGAAAGGTCACCCCTCGTCCTCCTGCATGCAAGGATGTTGACCCATCCTGCTACACCTCTCTCTATAGCTCATGCCCTGCAGTCCGATGATCAAATCGATGATCAGCCTTGAATCACCAAGGCAATTCTACAACACTCTACAGAGCCCTAACATACACTACGCAGGTCGTCCTCATGTTACGTTTTAGAAAATGCAACACCTCACATTTTATTGTATGTAACATGCCAATGGGGCAACGAAAGAATGTGTCATATAGGTTATGTTTAATTTAATTAAGTTGTGTTTAGTTTTATAAATTTGACCTATTCCGGGCCGACCGGCGATTCCCCTACATTAATACTATCAAGTCAATTCAAGTCAAGTCAAGTTTATTCGTCACATACACATATGAGCTGTGCAGTGAAATGAAAGGTGGCAATGCTCGTTGGCTTTGGGCAAAAAGACAAACAAACAAACAACCAAACAAACTACAAACAGAATAGAACAGAATCACATATTATTTTTCATATTAAATATTGTGCGCGGAAGGAAAAAGGGAAAAATTAGTCAATTTTAAAAAAATCGGACACACTAGGGAAAATGTGTACGATTTTTACGGCGGGCCTGAAAAACTGCACGTCTTTGGAGCGTGGAAGGGATCCGGAGCACCCTGACCCCACCCACACGGTCACAGGAAGAACGTACAAACTATGTACAAAATGCACCGGTAGTCACGATGGAACCAGGTATCTGATACTGTAATGCAGCCACGCTACTGCTATGCAACTGTGTCTCCCTAAAACGGAGGTGATATTAAATGAATCTCAAATTTTTAGGACAAGTGTACTGGAAAGGTTTAGAGGTATATGAGATATTGCCCAACGTGTGGGGGAAAATAAATAGCTTGGATAGGGCATCTTGGTCGCCATAGACGAGTGCATTTTAAGGGCCTGTTTCCATGCTGTGTGACTATGACTTAATCCATTCCGACTGTCAACTGAACGGGGTACATAAAGGTGAGCACAATGCGGCGTTGGTGGCTTTTGGACAACAGTCTGACGTTTGTGATTTTATTGTCAAAGTGGTCCAGCGCCGAGTGGAGAGCCAGCGAGATCGCATTCCACGTTATCTAATGTGGCGGTAGGCAAATTGTAGAGGTTTCACGATTTTGATAGCCCGAATATCCTAATCCTGCTCCTATCACTTAAGAACTTATGAATACATCTATGAGACCAAACATGCATTCCCTATACCGCCGAATTTTACCATCTCCGAATGGAACTGCAATGTCTAGAATTTTCCAATAACACCCGTGGACACAAAGAAAACGCAGATATAGAACATCGAACAGTGCAGCTCAACAGCAGGCCCTTCAGCCCAAAATGTGTGCCTAAGATTATGCCAAGACTTTCACTTATTTAACTACCCATAATTCTTATCCCTCTATTCCCTGCCCATACATATATATGCCTATCTAAAAGATTCGTAAACCCTACGAATCTTTTGGATAGGCAGACCTGTATAGGCAGACATCGTATCTGTCACTAACACCACCTCAGGCACCTACCACCCTCTGTGTATAAAACGCTCCCCGCACATTTCTATTAAAGCTCCCACTCTCACCTTAAAATTATGCCAGCTATTATTTAATATTTCCTGGAAAGAAGATCCTGACCTAATTATATATTATTCTATCTGGTCTCTCCGTAACCGCCTGCGTTCCATAGAAAACAATCCAAGTCGGTCCAACTTTTGCCTATTGCTTATACCTCCTAATCTTGGCATCATTCTGGTAAAGGGTTTGAAGAAGGGTCCCGACACAAAACGTAACACATCCTTTTCCCTCAGAAATGCCGCCTGACCGGCTGAGTTTCTCCAGCATTTTGTGTCCATCATTCTGGGATATCTTCACTGCATTTTCAAAGCCTCCACACCCATCCTGTAATGGGGCAACCAAAACTGAACGCAATACTGCATATGAGGCCTGCCCGAAGCATGACTTCCTGATATTTAAATCAATACCCCAAGCCATGAAAGCAGGCATAGCATATGCCATCTTTATTTCTGTATCTACGTGTTTTACCACTTTCAGGGAGTTATGGACGGTCTTCAAGATGTCTCTCCACATCTGTTCTATTAAGGATATCTGTATCTGTTCCCTTATATTAGAGATCTTTGATACTGAAATTTTGAACAACATTCAGCATGATTTTAGGAGGGGGATAAAGCAAGGTGTTGGAGTAACTCAATACCTGATGACAATTGAGGAATCTACAGTGTATAGATGCACGATAAACTGAATAACATGAATCATGATTAGTGCAAGATAAAGTCCAACAAATCCAATCAATGATAGTCCGATAGTCTCAAATGAGTTATCTATTTGGTTGTATGTAGGATGGTTCAGTTGCCTGTTAACAGCTGGTAAAAATAATCACTGAATCTGGCGGTATGAATATGCATAACAATTGGGAAAAAATAATCCCTGAATCTGGCGGTATGCATTTTGACACCTACACCATTACGCTGATGGAAGAGGAGAGAGGGGGCAGTGTGCGACTCGTCCTTGATTATGCTGGTGGCCTTGCCGAGACGGTATGATGTGTAAATCGAATCAATGGAAGGGAATTGTGTATGTGTGATGGTCTGCGCTTCATCAAAAATTATCTGCACTTTCTAGCTGTCTTAGGTGGAGCTGTTCCGAAACCATGCTGTGATACATTACAGTAAACCTCTCCTATCCACGTAGCTATGCAAATGGCACCGGTCACAGAGAGAATTTGTAAACTGCACGCACGCGATAGCACAGTGGAGGAATTGCTGTCTTACAGCGCCAGAGACCTGAATTCACTACTGGCTATGGGCGCTGTCTGTACAGGGTTTGTACGTTTTGCCCGTGGCAGTGTGGGTTTTCGTCGGGTTCCCTGATTTCAATCCACACTCTAACGATATGCAGGTTTGGAAGCTAATGGCTTCAGTGAGTATTGTTAATTGTCCTTGGTGTGTAGGGTGGTGCTAGTGCACGGGGATTGCCAGTCTACGCTGACTCAGTCGTCAGAAAGAGCTGTTTCCACGCCGTATCTCTAAAGTAAACAGAACTGAACACACACAGCACCCACGGTCAGGATCGAACCTGGGTATGTGGTGCTGCGAGGAAATAACAGTACCAGCTGTGCCACTGTGCCACCATTTGGCAGTGTACATATCGACTGATCGACTACATGAACAGCCAGCGGTTAAAGTTTTTTGGTAACGTTCAACAAGCTGGACCTAAATAGTTAATTTCATTTCAACAGGCAGCAAACAATATATCCTGAATCAGCTCGACCGTACAAGTATTTGCATGTTCTTATCTCTTTGACAGCCAGTACGTTACATGTTCACTCATCCCTGCCCAAGTTAGAGTGGTGAAGATTCATTGCTTTTGCCGAATGCCACGTTGCAAATGGAGCCAGCTTTGCGGTTAAGTGGCTCTCAGGCACATAAAAAGCCTGCTTCACACAACACACGTCACCACGAGTCCGACAACTCACCGCGAAAATGACGCCCATTTGTCTCCTCCTGGTTCTCCTCATTGCAACCGCCGCCGTCGGTAAGTCTTTCTCTGAGAAGGTCCCTGGATATAAAAGGTGACCGAGTTTGTGATTCATTTTATTGATGGTCACTTGTGCTGAGACACTGTGAAAAGCGTGTGTATGGTGCTAACAAGTTTGCGGAAAGTCATGCATGGTTACAATCGAACCGTCCACAGTGTAGAGCCATCATCAAGGGAACAACGTTTATTACAAGGTGGAGCCAGCAAATTCTGATCACAGATAGTCTGTGAGTCTCCAATGAGGTAGTTAGTAGTTCAGGGCAGATCTCTTGTCGTTGGTAGCATTGGTATGTTGCCTCATAACATTTGAGAAGAAGTTGTCCCTAAGCCTGGAGGGATGCGGTTTCACACTTCTCTACCTCTTTCCCGAGGTGAGAGGGGAGGGGAGGGTGCGACCGGTTTGCGACTCTTCCTTTATTTTGCTGCTTGCCTTGCTGAGGCAGCGTGAGGTGTCGATCAAGGAGATGTCAATCGAAAGGAGGTTGGTTTGTGTGATGGTCTGGGCTGCGTCCACAATTCTCCACAATGTCATTCAGTCTTGGTTGTAGCTGTTCGCAAACCAAGATGCAATGCATTCCTGGCAGATTAATCTTTCCCTGTTGAACCCATGTTCCCGCCTTCGCTCCATAACCCATATCATACTTACTAATCAAGAAACTGTCAAAATGAACCTTAGAACAATACATTGACGTGGTCCTCACAGCCGTCTCTCTCCACAACTCAGGATGCAATGCATCCTTGTTATGGGTTATGGAGCGAAGGCAGGAACATGGGTTCAACAGGGACATATGTATCTGCCAGGAATGAACGGCGGGGTAGACTTCATGGGTCGAATGGCCTAATTATGCTTCTAGAACGTATGACTTATCAAGAATACATCTGTTATACTTGGCAGGCATTGCATGGAAAGTGAGAGGGAGGCGATCTGCCTTGAATCAATTGCCTGCGAAGAGGAACCGTGATTTGGGTCTCATTAAGTTATTATCAGCATTAAAGCCTCTCGCTAGAGGTATTCCCTGTCAGTGTCGGGATGTTAGTCTTTCCTACCTGTTGGTCTATTGGGAAATGGGAAGATGGTGAAGCTTGAATAGTGATTATTTACACAATTACTTAAATACAATAATAATATAATTATGTTTATTTCACAGGACAAGTTGCTGAAAGAGGTAATGAGTTTCCTTCAGTTTATCTTTCGATTTAGGAACAATAGAATACTGGTATGTAGTTTTAAAAAAACACGGATTTAGAACCTCTCTCTAGTTTAACGAGATAATGTTTAACAGTGAAGCAGCTGGTAGTGTCGCTGCCTCACAGCGAGTTTGATCTTAACATGTCTCTGCGGAGTGTGTACGTTCTCCCTACAAACAATGACTAAACGATCTATTACCGCAACAGGTAAATCGTACGGATATGCTGGCTATGGTAATTCATTTCTTGCTGAATTTAATATCCATGTATACCAACGTGCGGGTCCTCTTTAAAGTGTCCCTTATTGGTAGAGATTGAATGCGAAAGTGGAATAACATAGAGATAGTGTGAACGGGTGATAGATGGGCGGCGTGGGCTTGGTGGCCCGGCGGTCTGTTTCCATGCTACACCTCTAAACTTAAGTATCCAGCTCCTGATTCACGCAACCGTTATGATTTATCAAATGCATTATGATTCGGAAGAGATTAGAGAGCAATGGACCAAATGCAGTAATCTGGGGCAATTTGGAGTGCCAAGTGAAACAATATTGTCAGATATCAAAGTCTCTCCTCATCCCATCACAGGCTAATTGTTAGAAATTTGTAGACACAAGGCAGTGCAGCAGCTGGTTTACACAAATGGACACATCACTGGAGAACATGGAGATTACTTTTCAGGATGGATTCAAGAAAGGTCCATCCGATCCCTTGAAATATTGGGTTAAAGTTAGTTGAGCGTATGACAGCTCTGGGCCTGTAATCGTTGGAATTTAGGATGGGGAGACCTCACTGAAACGTACCTACTAAGTGAAAGGCCTGGGTAGACTGGATTTGGATTTCCATGAGAGGAAGTGTATAGGAACAGAGGCGACTCTCTCTAATTTTTATGAAGTGCCTTTTGAAAGACGAGGATACATGTATTTAGTCGGAGGGTGGTGAAACGGTGGAATTCTTTGCCACGGATGGCTGTTGATGCCAAGTTATTGGATTTGTTCAAGGTGGATATTGATATATTCTTGATTAGTACAAGTGTCACGGATTATGAGAAGATAGCAGGAGAATGGGGTTGCGAGGGAACGATAGATCAGCCATGAATGAATGGTGGAGTAGACTTGATGGGCCGAATAATTCGGCTCATATAACTTATGGACGTACGAAGTGCAGATGCTGCATTACACAAAAGGACACGATGTGCTGAAGTAACACAGCTGGTCAGGCAGCATCTAAGGAGAACATGGAAAGGTGACGGTTTGGTCATAATGAAGAAGGGTCCCGACCCAAAACATTACCGATCCATGTTCTCCAGAGATGCTGCCTGACCCGCTGAGTTACACCAGCTAAAGTGTTAGAAAAACCTAGATCACATCAGGGTCTCGCCGAGAGACTGGTGGTCCGAGTTACCCCAAAGTTTAATGAAAACTGCATCTAACTGACTTAAAATGCTCACTTCGAACTAACTACATATAACATTCATGGCTCTACCAATGGCTCTACCAGCTCCACCACTTGGCTTACTTGTAGCTAATTAAGGTCTCATTAAGTTATTATCAGCATTAAAGCCTCTCGCTAGAGATATTCCCTGTCAGTGTCGGGATGTTAGTCTTTCCTACCTGTTGATCTATTGGGAAATGGGAAGATGGTGAAGCTTGAATAGTGATTATTTACACGATTACTTAAATACAATAATAATAGAATTATGTTTATTTCACAGAACAAGATGCTGAAAGAGGTAATGAGTTTCCTTCAGTTTATCTTTCGATTTAGGAACAATAGAATACTGGTATGTAGTTTTTAAAAAAAAACGGATTTGGAACCTCTCTCTAATTTAACGAGATAATGTTTTAAGATTGACGCAGCTGGTAGTGTCGCTGCCTCACAGCGAGTTTGATCTTAACATGTCTCTGCGGAGTGTGCACGTTCTCCCTACAACAATGACTAAACGATATATTGCCGCAACAGGTAAATCGTATTGATATGCTGGCTATGGTAATTCATTTCTTGCTGAATTTAATCTCCATGTATACCAACGTGCGGGTCCTCTTTAAAGTGTCCCCTTATTGGTAGAGATTGGATGCGAAAGTGGAATAACATAGAGATAGTGTGAACGGGTGATAGATGGGCGGCGTGGGCTTGGTGGCCCGAGGGTCTGTTTCCATGCTACACCTCTAAACCTAAGTATCCAGCTCCTGATTCACGCAACCGTTATGATTTATGGAAATGCATTATGATTCGGAAGAGATTAGAGAGCAATGGGCCAAATGCAGTAATCTGGGGCAATTTGGAGTGCCAAGTGAAACAATATTGTCAGATATCAAAGTCTCTCCTCATCCCATCACAGGCTAATTGTTAGAAAATTGTAGACACAAGGCAGTGCAGCAGCTAGTTTACACAAATGGACACATCACTGGAGAACATGGAGATGACTTTTCAGGATGGATTCAAGAACGGTCCATCCGATCCCTTGAAATATTGGGTTAAAGTTAGTTGAGCGTATGACAGCTCTGGGCCTGTAATCGCTGGAATTTAGGATGGGGGGACCTCACTGAAACTTACCTACTAAGTGAAAGGCCTGGATAGGCTGGATTTTGATTTCCATGGGAGGAAGTGTATAGGAACAGAGGCAACTCTCTCAACATCTCGTGAAATATTAGCTACTGTCTGGAACAGATCAGGAGCTGGCTGGGAGACTATTATTGGGCAAAATGCGAACTGGTGGGGCTAGTGTAGAATGGTCAGCTTGGTCGGCAATGGCAAATCGGGTCAGAGGGCCTGTCTCCGTGATTTAAACCAATGCATCTCCAAACTCTTACATCTTTGTGATGTTGGGGAGAATGGCGGCATCTTGAGGAAACTCACGCTGTTTCAGAGAGAACGTGCCGACTCCTTGCAGACTGCACCAAAAGTAAGCAAATCGGGTCTCTGGCGCGTTGAAGTTACATCATCCATGAGAGCGCTAGCATTGTAATTTGCTGTCGGTTGGTGCCACACATTTCAAATAGACGAAGAGTTAAAACTTACCCCAGTGTGCCTTTCCGATTCACCATGAGATGACACTACGTCTCTCTTGATTAACCAATTATTTGTCCATGTCATTTGTTGATCTTTGAAAAGACTAGGCTTGTATTCACTAGTGTTTAGAAGGATGAGGGGGAATCTTCTAGATACATATAAAATTATAAAAGGACTGGACAAGCTAGATGCAGGAAAAATGTTCCCAATGTTGGGCGAGTCCAGAACCAGGGGCCACAGTCGTATAATAAATGGGAGGTAATTTAAAACTGAGGTGAGAAAAAAAGTTTTCACCCAGAGAGTTGTGAATTTGTGGAATACAATGGAGGACAAATCATTGGATGGATTTAAGAGCGAGTTAAATAGAGCTCTAGGGGCTAGTGGAGTCAAGGGATATGGGGCGAAGGGAGGCGCGGGTTTTTGATAGGGAACGATCAGTCATGATCACAATGAATGGCGGTGCTGGCTCGAAGGGCGGAATGGACTCCTCCTGCACCTATTTCCTATATTTCTATGTTTATATCTGTTACTTGACAAGCGCTGGTTTCAAGGAGCAGACAACTGCCTGCCAATGTCGTGCACTTTAAATATGTCACAGTTTCTGGCGCTGCTTTATTAGAGCCTCTCGCTGGTCGCCATCAGAAGAAATGTTCACAAGGAATTCGTGCAGGGATTCGTTGTTTGATATTGTTTGATACTTTCAGCTTAATTTTCTAGTATCTCTGATGAACGGCATTTTTTTAAGGAGAATGCCGTTATAAAGGAGGAACCCTCAAACGCATCTGTGGGAAGAAGGAGATAGTCCTAAACATTCAATGCTATGGAAATTATTTGTGCTGCAGGAAAGCTTATAAATCACGGCGTCTTCGAAAATAACGTTTTCCCGCTCTTCAGCTGAGTTACAACTGTCTATGAATAGCAATTGGCTGTAGACATGTCGCAATAAATGAACGTGTTTGCATCGATTACTGCTTATATTGTTATTTTCACTTCCAATGATTTGTTTTTTTATTAACTTTTAGAAAGTTGTACACCGTGAATAATATTGAGCATATTGAATCAATGAGAATCGTAGTCACTATCAATTGTTGGCCAAGTCCTGGGTGAGAATACAAGAGTGAATAGCAATATCCAATTGATTGATGACCTTGTAGAACGGTTCAATAACATGGTTGGGTTGGATAGGGCAAGTACCAAGGTGCAAGATGAAGATAACTCAATTTAATGCGAAGAGAGAACGATTTAGTAGGGAAACGAGAGACAGCGTTTGCAAACAGTGAATGCCGGAAATATAGAATGAGCTGCAAGAGGAACTAAGAAAGGCAAGTACATTAATAACATCTAATTTAGTTTGGATATGCACGTGGATAAAACTGGTTCAGAATGATGTTGGCCAAAAGGAGACAAATAGGATTGGCTTACAGCCGTACGTTGGCTGGCATGGTCGAGCTGGGTCGACGATTCTGGTTCGATGCTGCATGACACCATGACTCGAGCGGCAGATGCGAGTTTAAGCTTCCGGTGGCGCTACTAGTCGGATGCCTCGCCTGCAGCGGGTTTGGTGTTTCGACTTTTTTTTAATGTCGAAAAGTATGTTTTCGTGTTTCTCTGTGGGTTTTGTCAGAATGCTGGTGGGTGGGAATAGGGGGAAACCATTTTCAGGCACCTACCTCGACGGTGATCCCATTTTCTTCCTTATCGCTCTTCCCCTCCATCCTCGCGGCCTTACAGTTCCTTTGGAGCGGCTTTTCCCGGAGTCGCGCCCAGCGCTTCAACGGCGGTGCAGCTGTGACTTAAACATCCGGACACCATTGCCGGGGGTCGCCGGAGAACCTCTAAGACCACTGGCCTGCGGCCTACAATATCTTGGAGCCGCGGTCTATGAAGCTTCTAGCGGTAGACGTGGACGGAGCTTCCATCATGGAGCGGGCGATCACTCGCTGGGGCAACGGGCAAGAGCTGCGACCGCTTGGCTGCTGCCTACAACATCTGGAAGCCGCGGTCTGCTCGACCTGTCCGACCGGCGTTCGGACCATCCCGACCAAAAGGCTTAACATCATAACATCCGTAGCGGCGACAAGGGAGGGTCAGGGCCCCGAAAACGGGTGAGAACAAGGGAGGAGGAGGAGGACATTCTGAAACGTATAGCCTTCCACCACAGTGAAGAATGCTGCGGTGGATGTCTGTGTTGAATTACGTTGTGTATTGTATCCTTTTATAAATGTAACGCTGCATTTTAAATTACATTTCACTGCACCTTATGTTGCATGTGGCAAATACATTTGAACCTGACTTGGAAATAAAATTACGGAATGATCAGAAAAATGCTGGAAGCACTCGGAGGTTAGGCAGCATGTCACAAAGCATGAAAAGTTATCTGGGCTTTACGTTCCAAAAACTAAAAATGCTGGAGGATCTCAACTCGTCAGTTAACATCCGCGACAAGAACATGCAAGAGATCTTTTGCATCCAGAACTTCTTCATTCTGGAACGTAGTCCACACATTTTTACCACAGGTGATGCCTGATCCTTTCATTTCATCTGTTTATAGTTGAAGATTCCACCATTAAAAAACTCTCGTGTCTTCCAGAGATAAGGCCTGAATCCATTACTTTTCGTTCATTTACTGTTTTATTTTAATCATGGCGTAAGATCGCTCATATTATTGCTCGCTTTGAGGCAAAGAGGCCCCATGCAGTCACACTGCTCCCACCGACCTCCGGCGCCCATTCGCTCACTCCCCAGTAAACCAAGTGAGGCGTGCGCTCAAGTCGGTGAACCCAAGGACAGCCGATGGACCTGATAGTGTACTCGGCAAAGTGTTTAAAAATTCTGCAGACCAGCTTTCAGGGGTTTTTACCAAGTTATTCAATCTTTCCCTGACACAAGCAACCATACCACCTTGTCGGAAGTAAGCTACCATCACCCCTGTCTCGTAGTAGCCAGTCATACACCGTCTCAATGACTACATACCAATTGCATTAACATCCGTTGTAATGAAATACTAATTGCACAGCACATCAAAGCCAGCCTCCCTCCAAACCTTGACACTCATCAGTTTGCTAATAGAGCAAACAGATCGAGGGAGGACGCCATCGCCACTGCCCCCACACTGTACTGAGCCCTCATGAACATTCGGAGAGCTATGTAAGGATAGTTTTTATTGACTACTAGACTACGTGGCAAATAAATTTGAACCTGACTTGAAAATAAAATTACGGAATTAATTGGATCCCATGTTCACATGGAAGGGCTGGTCCCCCAACACAATAATCCACCTCTCCAGCAATTCCAATATTGGTGGTCAGCTGGGGGAGCTATCTGGAGCGCTAGTATGGGCGTTGTGAGCCCAAGGAACTGGTTTCCAGAGGGCTAGTATGAACATCGTGGGCCGAATGGATTATTGGGCTGGCTACTCAGTCACTCAGGCCTGGTGGGCTGGCAGCTCATTCAGTCAGGCCTGGTGGGCTGGCGGCTTAGTTAATCAGGCCTGGTGGTCTGGCAGCTGAGTCGCTCGGGCTTGGTGGGCTAGCAGCTCAGTCACTCAGGGCTGGTGTGCTGGCACCTCAGTCACTAAGGACTGGTGGGCTGGCACCTCAGTCACTCACGGCTGGTGAGTTGGCAGTTCACTCACGGTTATTCCTTGAGATTCCATTTCAAGCAGAGTGCAGGGCAACAAATCCATGTCATACAATTTCAAACAGAGTGCAGGTCACCAAATTCGTTTCATACCATTTCAAGCACAATGCCGGCCATCAAATTCAATTGCAATTTCATACCGTTTCAAGCGGCGTGCAGGCCACCAAAATCAAATGCAATTTCATACCATTTCAAGCACAATGCCGGCCATCAAATTCAATTGCAATTTCATACCGTTTCAAGCGGCGTGCAGGCCACCAAATTCAAATGCAATGTCGTACCTTTTCAAGCAGAGTGCAGGCCACCAAATTCAAATGCAATTTCATACCATTTCTAGCAGAGTGCAGGCCACCAAATTCAAATGCAATTTCATACCATTTCTAGCAGAGTGCTGGTCACCAAATGCAAATGCAATTTCGGAGCATTTCAAGCAGATTGCAGGCCACGAATTTCAAGGGCAAATTCTTACCATTTGGCCTTTATACTCCTGGCCACCAGGAAGGGACGTTACCCTCATCATGGTGATTGACAGGTGAGAGGATCGATAAGCTGATCTCAAGATGATTTAACATCCATAACTTTTTTATTTGTCATTGATCGGAAAATTCCGCGGGGCTGCCACAGCGGAGGAAGACTATGAGTAAGATGGCCACAAATCATAGCGTTATACAGTATGTTAGCGTTTTTTCTAAAATCAATATAAAGCGCAGACAGGAAATGGTCAAGATGAGACTTTTAGTTATGTTGATAGCTGAGCTTTTAATACGATCACCCCTGACATACTAGTCAACACGCTGTGGGACTTAGACTTCCCCCTCTCATCTGCGCATTGATAAAGGACTTTCGCACTAACTGCCCACAAACAGTCAAAATGGGCATCCACTGCGCCTCCACCCTCCCACTAAGCACTGGTTCTCCACAGGGCTGTGTGGTGAGCCCACTCCTCTATGCTCTGTTCAACTATGGCTGCACTGCCATCCACTCCACACGCTCCATTATTAAATTCGCGGATGATACCGTTCTGCACACCGCTCTCACTCATCTTGACAGCCAGTAGGGTGGCTACGTGAGGATGCTGTTCATAGACTTCAGTTCAGCTTCCAACTCGATAGACCCCACCAGACTGGCCGAGAAACTACAGGAATTGGGGCTCATCACCTCCCTGTGTGCCTGGGTCCTGGACTTTCTCTCCACCAGGCCCCAGGTAGTCAGGATGGTGGGAAATGCATCGAAGTCCCTCACCCTGAGCACAGGATCCCCCCAGGGTTGCGTCCTCAGCACCCTACTGTACTCACTCTACACACATGACTGCGTGGCTAGGTTCAACTCCAACTCGATAATCAAGTTTGCTGATGACACTGTGGTGGTGGGCCTGATCTCAGATAACGATGAGAAGGCCCACCGGGAGGAGGTATCTGATCTGGCACTCTGGTGTCAGGCCAACAGCCTCCTACATGGAAACATAGAAACATAGAAAATATGTGCAGGCGGAGGTCATTCACCCCTTCCAGCCAGCACCGCCATTTATTGTGATCATGGCTGATCGTCCTCTATCAATAACCCGTGCCTGCCGTCTCCTCATATCCCCTGACTCCACTAGCCCCTAGAGCTCTATCTAACTCCCTCTTAAATTCATCCAGTGACTTGGGTGAAAAAGCGTTTTCTCACATCAGCCTTAAATGACCTCCCGTTTATGTAAGACTGTGGCCCCTGATTCTGGACTCGCCCAACATTGGGGAATATTTTTCCTGCATCAAGCTTGTCCAGTCCTATTATAATTTTATATGTTTCTATAAGATCTGCCCTCTTCCTTGTAAAATCCAGCGAATACGCCGAGTATTTTCAATCTTGCCTCATATGACAATCCCGCCATCCCTGGGATCAATCTCGTGAACCTACGCAGCACAGCTGGACAAACTAGATGCAGGAAAAATGTCCTCAATGTTGGGCGAGTCCAGAAACATGGGCCACATTTTTAGAATAAATGAGAAGCCATTTAAGACTTAGGTGAGAAAAATATTTTTCACGCAGAGTGTTGTGAATGTGTGGAATTCCCTGCCACAGAGAGCAGTGGAGGCCAAATCACTGGATGGATTTAAGAGAGAGTTAGATAGAGCTCTATGGGCTAGTGGAATCAAGTGATATGGGGAGAAGGCAGCACGGGTTATTGATTGGGGACGATCATCCATGATGAAAATGAATGGCGGTGCTGGCTCGGAGAGCCGAATGACCTAATTCTGTACAATTTTCTATATTTATATATTTCTATATTGTAGAGAATACATGTCCAAAATGAACAAGCAAGAGCAGGGTTAGCTGGTAGTCAACAGTGAATAACCAGACAAATCTACGAGGACTTTTGAGAGCTTCAAACTAGCGAATGAAAAACAAAGGCAGCAGAAGCATTTGAGGTAGATGAGCTCAGCAAAGCCAACTGATAGGTAATGTGTGGCGATTGGTGCTGATCGTTAAATTCCGAGTTTGGCATTGTATAACTTTATGAATGTGTGTGTGTGTGTGTGTGTGTGTGTGAGTGTGCGTGTGCGTGTGCGTGTGCGTGTGCGTGTGCGTGTGCGTGTGCGTGTGCGTGTGTGTGTGTGTGTGTGCGTGCGTGTGTGTGTGTGTGTGCGTGCGTGCGTGCGTGCGTGCGTGCGTGCGTGCGTGCGTGCGTGCGTGCGTGCGTGTGTGTGTGTGTGTGTGTGTGTGTGTGTGTGTGTGTGTGTGCGTGCGTGTGCGTGCGTGCGTGCGTGCGTGCGTGCGTGCGTGCGTGTGTGTGTGTGTGTGTGTGTGTGTGTGTGTGTGCGTGCGTGCGTGCGTGCGTGCGTGCGTGCGTGCGTGTGTGTGTGTGTGTGTGTGTGTGTGTGTGTGTGTGTGTGTGTGTGTGTGTGTGTGTGTGTGTGTGTGTGTGTGTGTGTGTATGTGTGTGTTGCAAAATACCATTGGGGATTGTGTCTGAAGTGCATAATGTTCAGCCGTTGCCTTGCCATTTTGACAACGGAGGAATGATTGTGCCTTGAAAAATCCCTCATGGGTAAATTGGTGTAAACTGACAACGGCGAAAGGAACTGTGGCAAAGATCATATGGATTTCGTTTTTTCTAGTCTGGCAGTTCTGGACAGTCTTGTTTAATTGTTCGCAACGCCCATTGCGAAAGACGCTCTCGATGAAAGTTTAGCCTTTATAGCCTTAACCGATCGAAGTGCTTTTTAAAAATTGTCTTCACGCCACGACTCAGATGGACACGAACAAAGAAAGTAGAAGAGCGAGCTAAGTCGTTGTTAAAGGATGCCCCGAAATGCAGGGCACGTCATCCGAGAGAGCAGGTGGGGTAAACAGGTTCTCAAATCTGGAGGCAAAAGCGGGATTTGCCCTGGGTCGAACTGACGAAATGAAAGTAGCAATTCTCGAATGAAAGTGAAAGCGATAACATTGCGGTCATATTACATATGCTTAAATTACGAGGAATTGAATTGTAATTGGGTAGACACCTGGAATTGTGTACTATCTGTGTTTAAATGTATGAGTTTGTGTATTATAGCTGTCAAACATACCATGTTAGTTAAAATTGAGTTGACAGCTAAATTAGCAGTACAGAATTCCAAACCCTTCCAAAACAATAGATGTTTTGGATGATGTTGCGAAACAAGTAGAATGTGTCAGTAGATGGCCCCAAAAATGTCTGGGAATGTATGTGTTTCCTGTGTAATGCACTGCAATATTTGGGCGGATCACCTATCACAACCAATGCAGAATCAGTGTGGCACGGCCTGTTTGGGCAGGATTAGGATTGACTCGCGAGAGGGGTTATCACACGGTCTGAATGGGCGATACACGCTATAAAGGACCGTGTAGGGTGCCCTTCTAGAGAAGGAGAGAACCCCGGCCTTGGACGGTGTCACGAATGGTCACCACCTGTGCGCGTTTTTCTGTGCATTTGGGATTTGCGATAGTGTATGCGGGCACGTGAGTCTACGTGCCTTATTTGGTTGTATAAGAAAATACCTTGCCGTACTAACTTGGTTGTCTGAATCCCTTGGCTTTTACAACGTACTTTTGGCGTACTCGGCAGGATTCAGATAGCCGAGACTAATCATAAATCGGATCAACAGACAGTTAGTAAAATAAGCGGAGAACTGTGGCAAAGAGAATATGGCAAATTGAGTACATCGTCCCGATGCCCATGTGTCAGAAAAATAGATAAGCGCTCTCCATGGTAGACCCCTACACGGAGATTCTAACACATGTCCCTGTCACTAAGGCCGATCAGGGCCACACGTTCCATGGCCTACAACTTCTAATGGTCGTGTGTGGCACCCCATGGGGAATTCAGTCTGCCAACGGGGCTCAAATTGTGGGCAGATGATAATTGGGTGGAGTGAACCATCTTCATCCCGTGGACCATCCTCACCCCTTCAAGCAACAGGGCTGTTCGAGCGTATGACTGTTCTACTAAAAGAGCAGACACGTACGCTAAATCCCTCCCGCACGCTCAAGGACTGGGCCCTTGTGTCACTGCAAGCAGTAAACCATTTTAACCAGCCACTTGTGACAGGGGGGACACTCATGAGCCGACATCAGACTGTTGGCGTCGAGCCAGATGACATTACACCGGCGATAGAACATCAGGAAGACTCCTGGTAGGAGTGGATATCTGACACGACGGGAAGGCCTTCGTTAAGGAGAAGATTGTTTCCGCAGCGCAGGTGGCATATGGTGACCGGGAATGATCAACTTATTAAAGCGCATATTCAGTTGAAAATGGCCCAGCTCCCCACATCGCACTCTTTTTAAAGAACAACCGAGAGGCGCAGCGTAAAGATGGAGCGGGGTGGTGCGGGCTGCTGCAACGCCTGTCTGCACAGAATCAAACAACATTGTCACGCTAGTGCATGCATGCTTATGTGAGAAGTGTCCGGGGGTGGAGTGATGGTATTGAACCTGCGGGACGGAAGTAATGGTGCAGCATCAGGGACGGAGTCTCCGAAACGGACATATACATGCATGCATGTAACCGCCTAAAATTGGATCGACTGGGCTTACGTTCACTGGAATTTTGAAGGATGAAACTCGATAGTCACCTTTCAACTCGATAGTCCCCACCAGACTGGCCGAGACACTACAGGAATTGGGGCTCATCAGCTCCCTGTGTGCCCGGGTCCGGCACTTTCTCTCCACCTGGCCCCAGGTAGTCAGGGTGGTGGGAAATTCACCGAAGTCCCTCACCCTGAGCACAGGATCCCCCCAGGGTTGCGTCCTCAGCACCCTACTGTACTGACTCTACACACATGACTGCGTGGCTTGGTTCAACTCCTACTCGACAATCAAGTTTGCCGATGACACTGTGGTGGTGGGCCTGATCTAAGACAACGATGAGATGGCCCACCGGGAGGAGGTGGCTGATCTGGCACTCTGGTGTCAGGCCAACAGCCTCCTACATGGAAACATAGAAACATAGAAAATATGTGCAGGCGGAGGCCATTCACCCCTTCGAGCCAGCACCGCCATTTATTGTAATCATGGCTGATCGTCCCCTATCAATAACCCGTGCCTGCCGTCTCCTCATATCCCTTGACTCCACTAGCCCCTAGAGCTCTATCTAACTCTCTCTCAAATTCATCCAGTGACTTGGGTGAAAAAGTGTTTTCTCACATCAGCCTTAAATGACCTCCCCTGTATTGTAAGACTGTGGCCCCTGGTTCTGGACTCGCCCAACATTGGGAATATTTTTCATGCATCTAGCTTGTCCGGTCCTATTATAATTTTATATGTTTCTATATGATCTCCCCTCTTCCTTGTAAACTCCAGCGAATACGCCGAGTGTTTCAATCTTTCTTCATATGACAATCCCGCCATCCCAGGGATCAATCTCGTGAACCTACGCAGCACAGCACAAACTAGATGCAGGAAAAACTGTCTTCAATGTTGGGCGAGTCCAGAAACAGGGGTCACATTTTTAGAATAAATGAGAAGCCATTTAAGACTGAGGTGAGAAAAATATTTTTCACGCAATGTTGTGAATGTGTGGAATTCCCTGCCACAGAGAGCATCGGAGGCCAAATCACTGGATGGATTTAAGAGAGAGTTAGATAGAGCTCTATGGGCTAGTGGAATCAAGTGGTATGGGGAGAATTCAGCACGGGTTATTGATTGGGGACGATCATCCATGATGAAAATGAATGGCGGTGCTGGCTCGGAGAGCCGAATGGCCTAATTCTGTACAATCTTCTATATTTATATGTTTCTATATTGTAGAGAATACATGTCCAAAATCAACAAGCAAGAGCAGGGTTAGCTGGTAGTCAACAGTGAATAACCAGACAAATCTACGAGGACTACAAATGCCCCTTTTGAGAGCATCAAACTAGCGAATAAGAAACAAAGGCAGCAGAACCATTTGAGGTAGATGAGCTCAGCAAAGCCAACTGAAGGGTAATGTGTGGCGATTGGTGCGGATCGTTAAATTCCGAGTTTGGCATTGTATAACTTTCTGAATGTTTGTGTGTGTGTGTGTGTGTGTGTGTGTGTGTGTGTGTGTGTGTGTGTGTGGTTGTGTGTGTGTGTGTGTGTGGTTGTGTGTGTGTGTGTGTGTGTGTGTTTGTGTGTGTGTGTGTGTGTGTGTGTGTGTGTGTGTGTGTGTGTGTGTGTGTGTGTGTGTGTGTGTGTGTGTGTGTGTGTGTGTGTGTGTGTGTGTGTGTGTGTGTGTGTGTGTGTGTGTGGGTGTGTGTGTGTGTTGTAAAATAATACAATTGGAAAGGAGAAACGGAGAATGGGTTCGAATATCTTGGACAGTTACCATTGGGGATTGTGTCTGAAGTGCATAATTTACAGCCGTTGCCTTGCCATTTTGACAACGGAGGAATGATTGTGCCTTGAAAAATCCATCATGGGTAAAATGGTGTAAACTGACAACGGCGAAAGGAACTGTGGCAAAGATCAAATGGATTTCGTTTTGTCTAGTCTGGCAGTCCTGGACAGTCTAGTTTAATTGTTCGCAACGTCCATTGCGAAAGGCGCTCTGGATGAAAATTTAGCCTTGATAGCCTTAACCGATCGAAGTGCTTTTTAAAAATTGTCTTCACGCCACGACTCAGATGGACACGAACAAAGAACGTAGAAGAGCGAGCTAAGTCGTTGTTAAAGGATGCCCCGAAATGCAAGGCACGTCATCCTAGCGAGCAGGTGAGGTAAACAGGTTCTCAAATCTGGAGGCAAAAGCGGAATTTGCCCTGGGTCGAACTGACGAAATGAAAGTAGCAATTCTCGAATGAAAGTGAAAGCGATAATTTTGAGGACATATTACATATACTTAAATTACGAGGAAATGGATTGTAATTGGGTAGGCACCTGGAATTGTGTACTATCTGTGTTTAAATGTATGCGTTTGTGTATTATAGCTGTCAAACAGACCATGTTAGTTAAAATTGAGTTGACAGCTAAATTAGCAGTACAGAATTCCAATCCCTTCGAAAACAAATAGATGTTTCGGATGATGTTGCGAAACAAGTAGAATGTGTCAGTAGATGGCCCCAAAATGTCTGGGAATGTCTGTGTTCCTGTGTAATGCACTGCAATACTTGGGCGGATCACCTATCACAACCAGTGCAGAATCAGTGTGGCATGGCCTGTTTGGGCAGGATAAGGATTGACTCGCTAGAGGGGGTATCACATGGTCTGAATTGACGATAAACGCTATAAAGGACTGTGTATGGTGCCCTTCCAGAGAAGGAGAATACCCCGGCCTTGGACGGTGTCACGAACGGTCATCACCGGTGCGCGTTTTTCTGTGCATTTTGGATTTGCGATAGTGTATGCGGGCACGTGAGTCTACGTGCCTTATTTGGTTGTGTAAGAAAATACCTTGCCGTACTAAATTGGTGTCTGAATCCCGTAGCTTTTCCAACGTAATTTTGGCGTACTAGGCAGGATTCAGATAACCAAGACTAATCATAAATCGGATCAACAGACAGTTAGTAAAATAAGCGGAGAACTGTGGCAAAGAGAATATGGCAAATTGACTACATCGTCCCGATGCTCATGTGTCAGAAAATGAGAAATGCGCTCTCCATGATGGACACCTACTCGGGGATTCTAACACATTTCCCTGTCACTAAGGCCGATCAGGGCAACACGTTCCATGGCCTACAACTTCTAATGGTCGTGTGTGGCACTCCATGGGGATTTCAGTCTGCTAACGGGTCCCAATTTGTGGGCAGATGATATTTGGGTGGAATGGTCCATCTTCATCCCGTGGACCATCCTCACCCCTTCACGCAACAGGGCGGTTGGAGCGTATGACTGTTCTACTAAAAGAGCAGACACGTGCGCTAAATCGCTCCCGCACGCTCAAGGACTGGGCCCTTGTGTCACTGCAAGCAGTAAACAATTTGAACCAGCCACGTGTGACAGGGGGGACACTCATGAGCCGACATCTGGCTGTTGGAGTCGAGTCAGATGACATAACACCGGCGATAGAACATCAGGAAGACTCCTGGTAGAAGTGAATATCTGACACGGCGGGAAAGCCTTCGTTAAGGAGAAGAGTGTTTCCGCAGCGCAGGTGGCATATGGTGACCGGGAATGATCAACTTATTAAAGCGCATATTCAGTTGAAAATGGCCCAGCTCCCTACTTCGCCCTCTTTTTAAAGAAAAACCGAGAGGCGCAGCGTAAAGATGGAGCGGGGTGGTGCGGGCTGCCGCGACGCCTGTCTGCACGGAATCAAACAACATTGTCACGCTAGTGCATGCATGCTTATGTGAGAAGTGTCCGGGGGTGGAGTGATGGTATTGAACCTGCGGGACGGAAGTAATGTTGCAGCCTCAGGGACGGAGTCGCCGAAACGGACATATACATGCATGCATGTAACCGCCTAAAATTGGATCGACTGGGCTTACGTTCACTGGAATTTTGAAGGCTGAAACTCGATAGTCAGCTTTCAACTCGATAGTCCCCACCAGACTGGCTGAGACACTACAGGAATTGGGGCTCATCACCTCCTTGTGTGCCTGGGTCCGGGACTTTCTCTCCACCTGGCCCCAGGTAGTCAGGGTGGTGGGAAATTCACCGAAGTCCCTCACCCTGAGCACAGGGTCACCCCAGGGTTGCGTCCTCAGCACCCTACTGTACTCACTCTACACACATGACTGCGTGGCTAGGTTCAACTCCAACTCAATAATCAAGTTTGCTGATGACACTGTGGTGGTGGGCCTGATCTCAGACAACGGTGAGAAGGCCCACCGGGAGGAGGTGGCTGATCTGGCACTCTGGTGTCAGGCAAACAACCTCCTACATGGAAACATAGAAACATAGAAAATATGTGCAGGCGGAGGCCATTCAGCCCTTCGAGCCAGCACCGCCATTTATTGTGATCATGGCTGATCGTCCCCTATCAATAACCCGTGCCTGCCGTCTCCTCATATCCCTTGACTCCACTAGCCCCTAGAGCTCTATCTAACTCTCTCTTAAATTCATCCAGTGACTTGGGTGAAACAGAACACCAGGAAGAGTGGATATCTGACACGGCGGGAAGGCCTTCGCTAAGGAGAAGATTGTTTCCGCAGCGCAGGTGGCATATGGTGACCGGGAATTACCAACTTATTAAAGAGCATATTCAGTTGAAAATGGCCCAGCTCCCTACTTCGCCCTCTCTTTACAGAACAACAGAGAGGCGCAGCGTAAAGATGGAGCGGGCTGATAGCGCTGGTGGTGCGGGCTGCTGCAACGCCTGTCTGCACGGAATCAATCAACATTGTCACGCTAGTGCATGCATGCCTATGTGAGAAGTGTCAGGGGGTGGAGTGATGGTATTGAACCTGCGGGTCGGAAGTAATGGTGCAGCCTCAGGGCCGGAGTCTCCGAAACGGACATATAGATGCCTGCATGTAACCGCGTAAAATTGGATCGAGTGGGCTTACGTTCACTGGAATTTTGAAGGATGAAAGGGTAAGAGGGCTCCGCCCTAGCCGGCTGCCTCCCCCGTTTCCGGTTCATGTATGTCTGGGTGGTAGTAAAAATGGACTACGCGCAGCCCATCGACAACCTCGGGGACTTCCGGGACCTCTGAGCGCAGCGGATGTGGATTGCATCCATAACAATGATGGGGATATAGGTATCTAAGAATATTCGCTTTAATTGTATGATGCTGGCGGGCATTGTTTTCTCGTTTTTTATTCAACATATATTCACAAATGTAAATATTTGATCACATTTACTTTTGTGAAAGAAAATGGTAAAGCACTGCAGATGTGGGGTTGAGTGCAGTTGTGTTGCGTTGAGTTTCGTATTGTTATTTCAGTAAAGTACATACACCTTTTGGTTCAGTCTGTTTTAGTTTGCTGTAGTAACTTGTAGCGTATAATCACTAATCTATTAACAATTCTGGTAAACACACTCTGTTTAGAATCCCACATGTTTCTTGTATAATGATGACCATAGCGGAACACATTATATCCTAACTAAATTGCTCTAAGGCTGCACCATCAATTTCCTTACTATGGGATGTATTTAAGCCTTGTGAAAGTTTGGGCCCGATCCGATACTTTATTTCACCACAGATGCCAGTTGACCTTCCCAGCGTTTGACCTGCTCTGTTTATTTAGTCAATAACCCACCAATTTCAGTTTATTTTATTTTGGTGTGGTTTAGTTTATTTGAGATCAATTCAGTTTAGTTATTCAACATGGACATACGCCCTTCCACCCACTGAGTCCATACCTACCATCGATCATACATTCACACTAGTTCCGGCTTATCCTTGTTTCGCACCAACGGCTAACATTCCGTTTTCGCACCAACGGCTAACATATAACAATTCAAATGCATTCTAAACAGTGCCTTACAGAACCTGGGCATTACATTCCCTATGTTGTATACGAATTCATGCTTGCCTACCTTTGTATCGTTACGGACTTGAATTGAATTTACTTGTATTGAATTGAATTGAACTCAATTGAATTCATTCTCTGCACAATGCATATCTCTGTTGTTATTTGGTGCTATTCGGGAGACGGGAACATTTTGTCTATTGTGGAGATCGTTTAAATCAACAGCGAGTCAACAGACTGTTCCAACGAAGAGCACATGAGCGCATGTAGTTGTGATGTACTGGTGTATGTTTTTCGCTGCACACGACCCAGTGAAAGTGCCGCACATGCTGCCGAGCGAAACGAATCAGCTCTGCTTGCTCATGATACATATCCCATCATTCCATACATATCCATGTGCCTATCAAAAAGATGCTTAAACACCACTGTCGTATCTGCCTGCACCACCACTGCGGTCAGCGAGGTTCTAGGCACACACCACCCTCCGTGCAAAGAACGTACACGACATAACTATTGTCAACTTGCCCCCCTCTCACCGTCAAACCTGTGCCACCCACACTCCAAAGGCATGCATATTAGGCTAATTAGCGTGGTGCATTTGTAAATTGGCCCGAGTGTGAGAAGAACAGTGTTTTTGTGCGGAGATAGCTAGTCGTTCCGGATTCGATGGGCCGAAGGGCTCATTACAGTGCTGTAAATCTAAACTATACTAAACTAAAGTAAAGTAGTGTAACGTAAATTAATCTAGACTATTTGCATTTCCACCAGAGGATAAAATACCGCGCCTTTCAACTCTATCTGTGCGTTTCACTTCGATTTACTGGTGTTTAAAATATTTAATTTGCAGGCAAACTGTTCTCTCAGACTGAATGTTCTACAAACTAAGTTGCTGACATTACTTAGCAGCGACTTCATGAACCAATTTATGCTTAATTCTCACTGTCCTTTGAAAAGACGGCTTTATATCCAATCATCTTCGCAAAATAAAATGTCATGTCAATAAAAATGTGGGTGGCTGTTTTTTTGCAATGGGAAGAGATGCTGGTAAAACAGCATGTGAGGGAGTCAAGGGTTGTGGGAAGAAGGCAGGAGAATGGGGGTACGAGGTAGAGATGCAGCAGCCAAGATTGAATGGAGAAGTAGATTGCTGGGCCGAATGGTCTAATTCTGTTACTATCGCTTACGAAAACAGCACTTCCTTGCATGGATTTCACCTCGAGGACGCCTCCCGAATCACCGGCCAAAGATCAAAGAGCAAGATATTCCGCTATGCAGTACATGCACTATGGAAAATATACAGTGCCAACCGTTTGCGCGGGTTCGTAACTGAAGGTGCTGGGTATAAAGGCAAGGAGGTCGTGTTGAACTTCGTTAAAACATTGGTTTCATTAAGGCTGGGATGTTGGGCACTGCACTACGCATCGCGAAAGCACGACAGACAGCGCAGCCAAGATTTACTAGAACAATGTAGGAATGCCCTGCAGATGCTTGTGGCAAGTCTGCCTGTGTATAGAGATACTGTATAAAATGCAAGGCAGATTTAATTGGGCAAGGCAGCATTAATTCGGCAGGCAGCTTTAATTTGGTAAGGCAGCTTTAATTAGGCAAGGCAGCTTTAATTCGGCAGGCAGCTTTAATTTGGTACGGCAGCTTTAATTAGGCAAGGCAATTAATCACTTTCAAACCAAAGGCAACACAGCTTTAGCACTTTCAAACCAAAGTCAACACAGCTTTAGCACTTTCAAACCAAAGTTAACACAGCTTTAGCACTTTCAAAACAAATGCAACGCAGCTTTACCACGTCCAAATTACATTTTCAAACCACATTAAGGGCACTGAAAGGACAGTGACACCATTCACAGTTTAGTAGACACGTGTTCAGTATTATTCACAGAATAGAATGAGAATTGCGACCGTTCGCTCCCACATCTTGCAGAGAACTGAGGCACCTCCACTCTTCCGGGTTTTATAGTCCCCGGTGGGGCCGTGGCCTTCAGGTGAGAGAACCTCGACATTTTTTAAACACGAATATCTCTATTATTTTACATCGATGGGAAAAATCGCATAGTCCTGCGCAGCGGCGGGGGACTCAAAGTAAAATGTCCAAAAATCACAGCTATGAGTGGCAGCTCTTTTTTCGAAAAACAATATACGTGGCAGCAGGGAGTGGTCAAGATGAAACTTTTAGTTTGTGTGTATGTGTGAGTGTATGTGTGAGTGTACGTGTGCGTGTATGTGTGCGTGTGTGTGTGTGTGTGTGTGTGTGTGTGTGTGGGGGTGTGTGAGTGTGTGAGTGTGTGTGTGTGTTTGTGAGTGTGTGGGTGTGTGTGTGTGTTTGTGTGTGTGTGTTTGTGTGTGTGTGTGTGTGTGTGTTTATGTTTGTGAATGTATGTCTGTGTGTGAGAGTGTGTGTGTGCATGTGTGTGTGAGCATGTGTGTGTGTGGGAGTGTGCGTGTGATTGCGTGAGTGAGTGAGTGAGTGAGTGAGTGAGTGAGTGAATGAGTGAGTGAGTGAGTGAGCGAGCGAGTAAGTGAGTGAGTGAGTGGGTGAGTGAGTGAGTGAGTGAGTGAGTGAGTGAGTGAGTGAGCGAGCGAGCGAGTGAGTGAGTGAGTGAGTGAGTGAGCGAGCGAGCGAGTGAGTGAGTGAGTGAGTGAGTGAGTGAGTGAGTGAGTGAGTGAGTGAGTGAGTGAGTGAGTGAGTGAGTGAGTGAGTGAGTGAGTGAGTGAGTGAGTGAGTGTGTGTGTGTGTGTGTGAGTGGTCTCAGTGACTGAGCTTCCAGCCGAAGAATCCATTAGCCCGCACAATTTCCATACTAGCACTCTGGAATCCAGTCCCTTCGACACACAACACCATGTTAGCGCTGCAGAATGCACCCCCCCCCCCCCGCACTCACACACACACACACACGCACACACACTGGCGAGTAATATTGGAATTGGTGGAGAATGGAATATTCCGTTGGGGGAACCAGTCCTCCCGTGTGAGGCAGGGAGCCAAAGGGTCCCACTTAGTCCAGTTTGTGCTATATATCTACACATCACCGACTATATCTGTTATTTCCCTTTTCTCCACCCTCTCAGTCTGAAGATGGGTCTCGACCCGAACTTTAACATTTACTCCAGAAATGCTGTCTGACCCGCTGAGTTATTTCAGCCTCACAAGTCTTCGTGATCAGGACAGAATTAGACCATTCGCCCTACCAGGTCTGCTCGCCATTTATTCATGGCTGGTTTATATCTACATCCTAATCCGATTCTCCTACCTCATCCCATAACTCCTGTAACGCGTTCTTATCAGGATTCTATTTATCTATGCCAGAAACATGTCCATTGGCCTCCACACCCTTCTTTGGCAAATAATTCCACATTCACCACCATCTGGCTATAAATAATAATAATAATAATAATAATAAGTTTATTTATAGAGCACTTTAAAAATAACCACTGTTGCAACAAAGTGCTGTACATGACTAATCATGAACAAAAAATTATTACAAAACAATAAAAACATTAAAAAAAGAGTAAAATCAATAAAAATACATAAAAAACTAAAACAGGAGCAAAGTCTCATGCAGGGTCAAAAGCCAAGGAATAGAAACGGGGTTTAAGACTGGTTTTGAAGATGGACAGTGAGGGGGCCTGTCTGATGTGCAACGACCGAGTGTTCCATAATGTCGGAGCAGCAACAGAGAAGGCTCTATCCCCTCTGAGCTTCCGCTTAGACATCGGTACCTCCACTTAAATTGTATTGTTATACTTATATTCCTGTGCAGCTGGAGGACTGCTCCAACAGAATTTCGTTGTCTTAAATGTACAATGACAATAAAGATTATTATTATTATATTATTATTATCAGCTGACCTCAGGCACCGGGCAGGAGCATAGGGATGAAGCAGCTCAGAGAGGTAAGGCGGGGCGAGACCATTTAAAGATTTAAAAACAAATAAAATAATCTTAAAATGAACTCGAAAGTACACCGGCAGCCAGTGGAGGGAGACCAGAATCGGCGTTATGTGCTCCCTCTTTCGAGTTCCAGTTAAAAGGCGAGCAGCAGCATTCTGAACCAACTGGAGACGAGCCAGGGAAGATCGAGTAACTCCAAAATAGAGTGCGTTACAGTAATCCAGCCTAGGCGTGATGAAGGCATGGATTACTGTTTCAAAATGCTGCCGCTCAAGAATGGGCTTCACCTTTGCCAGCTGCCTTAAATGAAAGGAGCTGGACTTAACTACCGCGCCTATTTGATGTCCTAATTTAAAATCACTGTCCATCTTAAAACCCAAGTTTAAAACTGTTGGCTTCACATACAGTGCCAGGGGACCCAAGTCAACAGGGGGATGTTCGCGGCAGCCATTGGGACCACACACTATCACCTCTGTCTTCTTTTCATTAAAACCTAGAAAGTTTAGGGCCATCCAGGATTTAATGTCATCAAGACATAACAGAAGTGATTTGACAGAGAAAGCATCTTCCTTCCTCAGCGGCATATATAGTTGGCTATCATCAGCATAACAATGAAAAGAGATGCCATGCTTTCTAAGAATGGAAGCCAGAGGAAGTAAGTACAGTGAGAAAAGCAGGGGCCCTAAAATTGAGCCATGTGGAACCCCATATGACAGAGGAGCGGAGGAGGATTCAAAACCAGCAAGGCTTACACACATAGTTATGTCTGCCAGATAAGACCTGAACCATTCCAGGGCACTGCCACAAATGCCCACTAGGTGCTGTAACCGAAATACTAATATACCATGGTCCACTGTATCAAAGGCGGCAGATAGGTCCAGCAGGACAAGAACCACATAATCATATTCCTACATAAACATTCCTACAATCTCCTTCCTAAAGGAAAGTCCTTCAATTCTATGTTATGACCTCTAGTCTAGGTCTCTCCCGCTTGTGGAAATATGTTCACCTCATCGAATCAATTCAAGCCTTACCTTTTATCAATGGACTACTAAGTACTGCCAATGGACATCGTCCTGATCGGTCCAGCCACTGGCAGCATCCTCCCAATGTCCAGTTCACCCAATGCTGTTAGACATGTACTGGATTTCACGATGTCCCTTCCCATTCTTCCGTATTCCAAGGAATATGATTCAAGTCGAACCAACCTCTCCATACACCCAAGACCTGCCATCGCACGAGTTTATTGAATGAGCCCTTGCTGTATTCTCGCCCTGTCCAGAAATCCCTTCATCAGACACGGAGATCACATTTGCACACACAACCTCAGATGGGGACTCACCAAGGCGTTGTTTCAGCTACATCTCGTCATCCTTGCCCTTTGTGGAAACGCAACTAAAGGTTCTAATTCCAGGTAACAGTCACACCCTGTGTGATCCGTCGTTTTTTCCTCCGATGCTCCTATTACAGCCGCCTTTCATCAACCCTCACCAGAGCACACGTGGGGGAATCGCCAGCAACAATCTTAGCGATCAATCCACCCTACGGCTTGCTCCTCAGACAGTCACAATATACATTTTACGAAGTGTAACAGAGTGGTACCACCGGTAGAACTACTGCTTCACAGCGTCCGCGTTCCGGTTTCGATCCTGAACTCTGTCGCTGTCTGTGAAGATGTTGCACGTTCTCGCTGTGATCGCGTCGGTTTCCTTGGGTTCTCATTTTTCCTGCCACGTTACTACAACGCGTATGTTCGTAGGTTAATCGGCTTTACACATTTGCGCAATCCTGTCGGGGAGTGTGCTACAAGCTGGGATAACATAAAGCATGAGATCGTTGATCTGCCTTGTTACTGTGCAAAGCATAGAATTTCACTGCCGCAAGGTACCCTCGGTATATTTGACCATGCAGTACAGTATCATCAGTATCTGGAAATCACCGCCCAAATGACCCTACCAATGACTTTAATCCATACACCCATAGTTTCATTTCTTAAAGGTTGATATTACATCCTCGCCTGGATGATATTCGATTTGCCATCACTACCCGTAACTTTCCGGATGTTCGGTGTCCCTCTGTATCATCGGACTAAATCGTTGAATATCTCCATTTCGCCCAATTATCAAAACTTCATGTAAAGATATTAATCAGATCAACGTCAATCAGATCAACGAATTTCGGTGGGGGCGCTGCAAGCCGGCGCCCTGTCAGCAGCGTGTCCGTTTTTTTTCAAATTGTTGTTTTTTTAGTATGTTTTAAAGTATGTTTTTAATTTAGTGTGTTTTGTGTGGGGGGCTGAGTGTCAACCCGTTTCGGTCGCCTCCTCCATGGAGAGGCGAATTTTTCCAGGTCGTCTCCCCCGTGGCCTAACAGCAAGGATCGGCGGGGACTTTACCGAAGACGTTCCCGGGGCTCCAGCGGCAGGCGCAGGGTGGACACTCGGCGTGGAGCGAACGAGCTCTCGCTGGGGCTCGCCGGAGGGGAGCGTTCCGTTTCGCTGGCCCGCGGCAGCCGGCAGCCTGAAGCCGCGGTCTGCAGAGCTCCAGCTGGTGCGGCGTCCGCAGCCCGTGTACCCTCGTGGGGGACCCGTGGGCCGAAGAAGCTTCCACCACCGGCCCGCGGCCAACTGCTACCGCGGGCCCGGCGCGGACTTACCATCACCCCTAGAGGGGAGCTTCGACCGCCGATCCTGCGGTCTGCGGTGCTTCTGGCTGCGGCGGGGACTTTAAATATTCGTCCGCCGGCCTGCGGCCTACACCATCCTGAAACCGCGGTCTCCGGTGGGGAAGAGCCGACTATGGACTGGCTCTGGACTCTGGTCCAGACCACGGGGGGAAATGGAGGAGGACTGGCCAAATGGTGTGCCTTCCACCACAGTGATTAATGCTGTGGTGGATGTTTGTGTTAAATTTGTATTCTGTATTGTGTGTCCTTTCTCATTGTATCGCTGCTGACATATTCATTTCACTTGCACGTTATATGCAATGTGACGAATAAACCCGTATTGTATTGCATTGTATTGTATTGTATTGGTCACTTCAGTTTAGTTCACTCTTGAGATGCAGCAGGGAAACATGCCCATGGGCCCACCGAGTCAGCTTATAACGAAGCCATGTTTGTATCCGGTTGCCAAACAGGCCTCCGCTTTCTTGTTCCTCAGCCTTCCGGACCGGGCTACCACGAAGCTCCTCGTCGTGAATCTGACAGGAGTCCATGTACCTCGCGTCAACCGCTCTGACTTCGTCCCTGTTTTAGTTATCTCCTCAAGAAAGCTCATGCGTTTTATTCTGAAATTATCCTCCATTTTGACCTCCTCGCCTTCTCAAGCGATTCCTTCCCAAGCGATCATGATTTCTGCCCCCTCCTCCACATAGTCCTAAAGTGACACAACGTAGAACCAGGCCGTTTCGCCCAACCTGCTCACACCGGCCAACATGTCCCAGGTGCACTAGTCCCACCTGCCCAAGTTTGGCCGATATCACTCCAAACCTGTCCTATCCATGTAAATGTCGAAGTGCTTCTTAAATGTTTGGGATTCTCGCAGCCTCAAATTCCTCTACTGCCAGCTTGTTCCATACCTGCACCACCCTTTGTGTGAAAAAATCCCCCCTCAGATTCCTATTGAACATTTTCCCCTTCACCTTAAAATCTTCTCCTGAACGTCGATGGATCGCCGCCCTCCCGTTTCCAGGCATTGTACGTCCAGGTGGATGATTGTTTCAGTTACTAAATGATTGAAGACAGACACAAAAACTTGGCGCAACTCAACGGGGCAGGCAGCATCTCTGGAGAGAAGGTACAGGTGACTCTTCCGGTCCCGACACGTCTTCAGACTGACAGTCACCGAAAGGTGTATAGACGGTACTTCAAAAGAATGCTAGATATGCAAAATTACCGATAATAAAGGAAAGGTGAAGCCCACATTGGCCCATTGTTGACTGTGGAATAGGTGATAACAAGATAATACAAACATTGGAACCAAACAGGACGATAGGAAAACTAGACCGACAACTTAGTTTGGGGAGGGACGGAGAGTGAGAGGTTGCAAGGGATACTTGAAGTTAGAGATATCAATTTAAATACCGCTGGTTTGTAAGCTTTCCAAGTGAAATATGAAGTGCTCTCCCTCCAATTTACGTTTGCCATCACTCTGACAATGGAGGAGGCCCATGACAGGGAGGACAGTGTGGGAAAGGGAATGGGAGTTTAATTGTTTTGCAACCGGGAGATCGCGTACGCCCAGGGGGAGGCGAGCCAAGGTGTTCTGCTCCTATGTTAAGATAATTCCGAGAGGTTCCTCCGTAGCAGCCGGATTACTTGTGCAGTTAAGTTAATTGTCTTGTGTACCGATGTATAGTGAAACACTTTTGTTGCGTGCTATCCAGTTTGCGGAAGGCATTACACATTTGCAATCGAGCCATTTACAGTCTATATGTACATGATGTGGGCATGTGGAGGTGTACGTTTGTACAATACTATACGTTTTGCCTTATGGGATAGGGAAAATAGGGAGTGACCATGGTGAGATTCGTCCTTGATAATGCTGCTGGCCTTGCCGAGGCATTGTGTGGTAAATATTTTGCAAATGGAAGTGAGAGTCGATGAGGAGGTGGGGGTGGGGTGGAGGGGGGGGGGGGGCACACCTGTGGAATCCATGCAAGGAAGTGCTGTTTTCATAAGCGATGGTAACAGAATTAGACCATTTGGCCCTACAAGTCTACTTCATTCAATCTTACCTGCTGTGTATCTCCCTCGTACACCCATTCTCCTGCATTCTTCCCACAACCATTTACTCCCTCACATGCTATTTTACCAGCATCTCTACCCATTGCAAAAAAAAAAACAGGCACCCACATTTTTATTGACATGCGATTTTATTTTGAGAAGATGATTAGGTATAAAGCCGTCTTTTCAAATGATAATGAGAATTAAGAATACATGGGTTCATGAAGTCGCAGCTAAGTAATGTGAGCAACGTAGTTGGTAGAACGTTCAGTCCGAAAGTGCCTGCAAATAAAAGTTTTTAAACAACTGTGAAAGGCACAGATAGGGTTGACATGCACGGTTATTATCCCCAAATGGAAATGGAAATAGTCCAGATTAATTTACGTTACACTACTTTACTTTAGTTTAGTATAGTTTTGATTTACAGCAAGGAAATGTGCCCTTCGGCCCATCGAGTCCGTGCCAACTAGCGATCTCCGCACACAACGCTATTCTGCACACACCCGGGACAATTTACAATTTAACCACGTTAATTAGCCTAATCTGCATGCCTTTACAGTGTGGGTGGAAACTGGAGTTCCGGGAAAAAAACACGCAGGGCACAGGTTGATGGTGAGAGGGGGGCAAGTTGACAATATTTGTGACGGGTACGGAGGGTGGTGTGTGCCTTGAACCCCGCTGCCAGGAGTGGTGGAGGAGGCAGATACGACAGTGGTGTTTGATAGGCACATGGAAATGTATGGTATAATGGGATATGTATCATGAGCAAGCAGAGGTGATTCGTTTTGCTCGACAGCATGTGCGGCACAGTCAGAGGGTCGCGCATAGCGAAGGACATAGACCAGTACGACAGATGGCGCAATGGGCTAAGTGTTCGGCTGGCAACCGGAAGGTAGCCGGTTCGAATCCCGCTTGGAGTGCATACTGTCGTTGTGTCCTTGGGCAAGACACTTCACCCACCTTTCCCTGTGTGTGAATGTGTGTGAATGTGTGTGAGTGATTGGTGGTGGTCGGAGGGGCCGTAGGCGCAGATTGGCAGCCACGCTTCCGTCAGTCTGCCCCAGGGCAGCTGTGGCTACAGAAGTAGCTTACCACCGCCGAGTGTGACTGAGGAGTGAATGAATAATAGTAAGATTAAACGAGAACTTACCAGTTCGAATTTTGATCTGTATTTTATGAGAAGTAACGTTGAGGGAATACATGAAGAACCCGCCAGCACGCATGTGTGGCTTCAAAGCAGCGGAGTGATTCACAGATACCTGTAATGACTTAAGCATAGTAAGATTAGAGAAAATATACCAGTTGTGTTTATGATCATGGGTGGGAGCGGAGGGCATGTATTCCCTCAACGTTACTCCTCATAAAATATAGATCACACTTCGAACTGGTAAGTTCTCGTTTAATCTTACTATTTTACTTCGGAGTCACGTGAGTGACTACATGAATATTTCAAAGCTCTGTGATTCAAGCCGTGGAACGAGTCCATCATCACGTCTGCCTTGGTTTTGGGGAGAATAGTGATAACATATTGAACATCAATATGATATATATAAATAACCATAAAGTTAATAATAATTGATAGCCCCTGTTTTTTGGGGTAAATTATGGTATATAAACTTAACAATGTTTCTGAAAAATTCCAGTTTCCATTACTGGTTAGTTGTAATCTTTAGAATGTTCTTTCCAATGGCCATCCTGCAGTCCTGAGGATTTTTATCCATAGGAACCTCCAATTTAAATGCTGCCGACGTTGCTGCAGCCTGGTGGAGTGAGTTTTAACCCAGTTAGTGTTTACACCAACTTTTGTCAATACTATGTTAGCCATTTAGCTGGCCTGGCCTGTTATTCTTTTATGCGGCTCTCTGTCGTTGATGAGAAGTCCCTCTTTTGTGCCACTGATGGTCTGGGTTTGTTCCATGTATATTTGTAGATGTCTCACAACACAGTCAATCATCTGTACGGTAGGCTCTAAAAAAATGTTATTATAAGGCCTGCTGACCACTGTCTGTTTAGTTCCCTATTTCCTGAATATAGAAGTGTAAGTTGCCAGGTGAACTGGTCAAGGTATCCAGCCTTAATTTGGTAGGGACTGAGTCCTTAGTGCCGTGACCTAAGCCATCAGCATGACAGTTTTGTAAAATGTCAAAAACTGTAATGACATCGCTGTGGCTGGAGCCCAGTTCTTTAACAACGTTAAGACGATGCTGATGTCCCATATTTGGGAATACCTGGTCTTTGGGAAATTCCCATAAAAAGTGTCCCTCATAAGCTGTTGTTCCGTTCTCCGTGTTCCGTCTAGATGGGCCACTTCTGGCACAGTTGATGTCATTAATATTAAGCCCCTGTAGGTTAACAAAGCTTCCTAACAGGCTGGATGATGTATTATGGTTGCAACACATCTCCCATTAGTTTATGTATTTTAGACATTGTCTTTAGGTTGATTGTATGTGGCCCGCTGTGACCATGTCCATTGCTCTGGCTGTCTGTTTTGGATGGTGCTGCATGGTTCTAATCTCATTCCCAGTACCACCTAGAACCATGGTTGGGTAGGTCAGTCGGGTACTATTAAAACACCAGACGCAGAGTCTCGTAGTATTTCCCTTAGTACCCCCCCCCCCCCTGATGTGGTTGCCAAATTGTGTTGGCCACATTGTTACATGATGTAGATTCCCTTTCACCCATGTGGTTGATATGTGCTACCACAGTAGTTTTGTTAATTTATAATCTAATAACCTGTTTAATATATTCCAGAGCAACATGACTTTAGGCCATGAAAAAACACCCAACATTTCCAGGTAGTTATGCCCAGTGTTAGTAATAATGATGCTTGCTGTGTATTCCATCTTCCTCCACAGCTGGAGATGGAATTGGTAACACACCATCCTAGTGGATAGTATCCATATGTAGGACCATAGACTGGTTGCTGACAATGATAGGATTGGAGCAATGCCCAATGTTATCTTTCCACCATTTAGTTCCAATATGGCTTCTGTATGGCTTCAACATTCTATCGAAATGATCACCATTAATTTTAAGAGCTCATATTTGGGCCCTCTGTAAATCTTTATAATGCAAGGGTCTGAATTATGTGGCTGGAAACCATATGTTGCCAATATTCTTGATACCAGTCTGATGGATGGTTTATCCTCATGTCAATGATTTTGCTGTATGCCTCTATTAAGGTTGTAACCTCTGTTGGAAAAGTTACTGACATGAGGAACTGAGTTCATGGTGAACCCCAAATAATCCCTTTAGTTTGAAGGCTTTAGTTTTGATTTAATTGGATGGATAATGATCTTAGTTTCCAAATAATTGTTAAGTGGCTGTTACCGTTTGTTCAGCCCGTGCTAAGTTTCCACACAATTAGTATGTCATCCAAAGAAGCCATTACCATTGTGTGGCTGGTTGTCATATTTTGTAAATAACCTGGGTGCTAATGTAAACACATTAGGTAGTGCTCTATACTGCTAGAGCTGAGCCATCCAATTAGATAAAAATAACGTCCGTGGTCACCTGTTATGGGCACTGAAATTGTAAGCATCCTTTGAATCAATGCTTGCTATTTTCGTTCTTAAAACGAATATACTTAATAGAAAAGGTTTCTGTTCTTAAAACGAACATATCCTTTTTTTTATTTGTCACTTTTTTTTCTTCTCCCCCCCCCCCCCCCCCCCCCCCCCCCCCAATCTTTTTTATTAATTAATTAATTAATTAAATTTTATGATATATGGTCCCTAGATAAGGGACATATCAGACATTTAAACTGATAAAAACAGATATTATACTTGATCTTAGCCAAAAAGCCGATTGATGCGTCAAGCGCCATATCCTATTTTGTTAGGAAGGGAATGCGTAGATCATAATTCTTCCCTTGCAACCCCATCTGTTGTTGATGTCCAGTGTCTGTATCCCATATGACATATTTGGTATTTGGTGATTATGTCTGGATACGAGTAGATCGGCATCTGGTGTTCCATATCGTGTAGAAACATCAGCAAATACTATAGCCCAATATCCATTTGGTGTTCTCCTCCAAATTCCTCTCTCGATATATCAGCTGGACTAGAAGATTATGTGTTGTAAAATAGTAAGATTAAACGAGAATTTACCAATTTGAAGTTTGATCTGTATTTTATGAGGAGTTACGATGAGGGATTACGTGAAGAACCCGCTCAGTGCGCAGGCGCGGCATACTTCCAAGCAGCGGTGTGGAATCACAGATAGACACAGTTATTTGAAGTAAACATAGTAAAGACAAGGAGACATCAATTTATTAGTTTGATCCATATAATGAGGGTGGGAGCGGGGGGCACGTAATCCCTCATCGTAACTCCTCATAAAATACAGATCAAACTTCAAACTGGTAAGTTCTCGTTTAATCTTACTATTTTACTTCGGAGTCACGTGAGTGACTACGTGAAGACTTCAAAGCTCTGTGATTTCAAACCGTGTAACAGTTCATACTTCACTCGCTGCCGAAGTCATTCGAGGGAGGAATTATGTTATCGTAATCAACCATGAATCTGTTTGTAAAAACAATAATGGTGTTATTAACAATAACAAGACCAATTGCTCCCCCGGGCTTAAATTATATATTTTTTGCAGATTCTTTTTCTGCAAACGATACAGGTTCTGTCAGTGGTTTGTTATAAACGTTTGGAACGTATACTCCCTAGACCATCCTGCAGTAGCCAGGATGTGGTCCATAGGCTCGTCCATCCTCTTAGTTACTGACGTGGAAGCTGTCCTGGTGGAATAAGATTTTATACACGTTAGTATTTACTCCAGCAACTCCCAGTACCTGCTTGAGCCACTAGAGATAGTTTAGCTCGTCACCCGACCATGAGGTTTCCTGTGGCTGACCCATAAGGCTTTTTCCTCTCCCTCGGTATTCCTTATTGTGTCGATCTCTAAGTGGGTCATGACACATAAAACGTGGTTCAGGTGGGTATGCCCGGAATTTCATGACTGGACCTGATGTTCCTGGTCTGTTCTGTTTGGCCAACCCTTGAATGGGCATGTGACACTGTCTGGTGTTATAACCATGTTGTCCCATCGCAGTAGATGGGAGAGCTGGCTCTTTGTGTTGACGTAAGGCCACCAGCATGTCCATCTTCAGGGTAGGCTGTTCCAGGGTGAGTGACCTGGCTGGTGTTCATCCCCTAAGGCATGTCAGGATTTCACTGACATCCCAATTTGGGTGTACCTATTTCTGGGGAATGGATTGATATACCTCTCCTGTATCTGATCACCAGTTAGCGGTACCCAAGTTGAGTAGGCTAACAGAACATGTCCTTCATTGTGGTGAAGACCTGCCAGGAGCTCCATTTTTTATTTTTTTATTTTTATTTTTATTTTATTTTTTATTTTTTATTTTTTATTTTTTTTTTTTTTTTTTAATTATAGTTGAATGTGTAATTCCTGTTTTGGAAAACAGTGTACCATTTCTTGATGCTCCTCAGGTATGTTCCCTGGGATATGCGACGGAATACTGTCATCAGGTTGATAGTGCTGCTGATCCAAGCACAGCAATGGTCTTCCCAATTCTGCAATTCTTTTAATGACCATGTCGAGGATCACTGGGAACCATGCTTGTGGACTTGGTCCACTGTAATTTGCGTAGTACCCGACTGATGAAGCCATAGTACCTATTGAAGAGGTAGAAGGAAAGGAAAACATAGAGATTAGGTTCCCCCCACCCCTCAATACGCGGGAATGTCTCCATTGCCGCTGCCTTGAGATTGGTTTCATGTGACGTAAATTAGTACGTGGTGATTTCATTGGATATAAGGAATCGATATCTGGTGTCCATATTGCTTAGTGATTTCAGCAAATATTTTTGGTTTAAATGTATGTTTACAGTATTTAGCTCACCTGATAGGCGAGTTACTGATGGTCAAACATGTTTGACGACATACGGTTTCCAATTGTTAATAAATTGTCCCCTAATATCGATGTTCTCCGCCCAAGTGGTTTGGTATATGCCACCACTGATGTTGTTATCTTATAAACGAACATGCAAATTTGGTGGATTACTGAGCAAATGCTTCACTAGAATTAAGTAAGTTAATATATAACATGTTTAAGTCAATTCATATTGGCATTAAGTATTACAAGCTCAGTAACACATCAGGACACATAAGATGTTACTCAAAACAGGTGGAAGTGTACAACCATAATCCTTCCTGCCGATAAATTCCATGATAACACTACAGATTAATCCATTTGCCCCCATATAACAGGTATGGAGACAGTTTTGAACACTAGTACCTCAGCTCATAGGAAAGGTACAAAGTTCAGTAGCTGGTAATGCTGCTATATCCCAATTACTTTGCCACGTAGTTGATTGGTGGTTAATGCACCATGACTGATAGTCTTAATGAATACCAGATAACAACGTTGTGGATGGTCAACGTAAATATCTGGATATATATTTTGTGCACCGTTCCCAGAGGCACTGCAATACTGGGTCGATGCGTGGAGTGGAAGGAGCAAGCCCCTATTCCATCTCCCTGTTCCAAAATTCAATTTAATATATGGTCCCTAGATAAGGGCCGAATCAGATTATTAAACTGATAAGAACAGATACTACACTTGATCTTAGCCAAAAGGCCGAGAAGCGATGCAGCTAAAGCTGTATCCAAGAATAGTTTGTCGTTAATATATAGACATGCCATGACGGAATGTTTCTAAGTGTCAGGGCTAGTTGATTCTGGATAACTTTGACTTAAATGCCGCAACGCTCATCATGGTTACTCCATCCAGGTAATTGCGGCATATCCGAAAATTATATGAGAAGGTACTGAATAGTGTGCATCTTCAAGGTCGATGTCTACCATAAAGTATCCTTGGATCATGGTAGTAGTTACAAATCCCATGAATGGGTATACCTGGTGAAATACTCAAGTGGTTTATCAACGATGGTGCGACATTCACCATCGTGGGAGGGTAGACCACTTGGGGTGCTTGCTGAATTGGTGGCAAGATATTAATTCTATTCCCCTTGTATTTATTTTTTGGTATATAACTACCAAGAGTGATAGCTTCCTAACCAGGCGTGATTCATCCACCCCTTGTTAGTACAACCCTTAACCTTTATGTGATGGTAGGAACCATACTTATCTGTCTTCATTGTTGTTTTCTTCGGTTTCTGGTTCCTTGTTCTTGTAGGGACGATGTTTGTTGGGGGTTGCGCATTTTCCCCTGGGGCCTGCTCTGGGCCGTGGCCTAAAATGCTACGGGTTTGGCATGCAGGCCCCAAGCTTTCACCAGTACCATGAGGTAGACGCCCCTAGTGGACACGTAGAGGTACTGCTGTCTGGTTTAGTGTGGTGCTCATTCCAGACTCTGCCCTCTTGTGACGAATAGTTTGAACACTTCGTCCAGTTTTTTAGGACTGGTTTGGTAAGTGCCAGGTAGCAGGATCTGTGCTTGTGAGGTCGGCGTTCTCATAGTCCTGTTAATTTCATAGATTGAGGGCAGGTTTGTGAGTTCATTTCAGAAGTTATGAGGTATACCGTTGAACAGTAGGGTCAGGTGTTTTGCCATACTACCCTGCCCTTCTGGAATGAGCAGGTGGACATGATAGCCGACGTCAGGGTACCAAATGCATTTTAAAAATATATAGGTTAAATGCGTTGCTCAATGTATCCCCCAATAATGGCGGGCACTTTGAGTAAATGCAATTTAGGGGAGACGTGATAAAACCAACGCCTCATGGCTACCTGTCTTGGAGAGGTTTTTTGGAAAAGACAGGTAGTAAGCTGGCCATCAGTTGAGACTGAAAAGCCATCTCGCTAGTGGTGGAGCCACATAGCGGCCACACCCAGCAGCTCTTCCTGATCCTGTACCTCAAGCATACTCCCGATATTGTTCAGCCAGTGACCCCTCTTCATGACCAGCCCAGCCACTGGTCACCCCAAAGCTAACCACACTAAGGAGGAAGCGATGGGCAGTGCCTAGGCACTGTGGAGGGTATGCCTGAACCCTCCAGCGAGACTGCCCCTCACGTAGCGTTTCTCGCAGGAGCTCCTGCTCCAGGAGCCGCTCCAGCGGCTCAGGCGGCTGTCTCTCTCCCATGCGGGTGGAGAGACGTCCCCTCCGACAAGTCGGAAGCCACCGGCCGGATGCCTCTTCGGATGGCTGAACATCCAGCCCGCAGCTCAGGCACTAGCGGGACTGGCTTCGGCGCGGTGTGGGGATAGCGGTGCGCCCGGTAAATGTTCCTACCGCCTTCTTCTGGAGCTATTGTGCCTTGTAGTAGCGAGAGCGCCCCTCAAGCAGCGCGTCTCGCAGGCACCTGCTCCGAGCGGGTGGAGAGACGTCCCGTCCCAAATCGGGAACGCCTGCCGGATGCCTCTTCTGGTGGCTATACATCCAGCCCGCTATCGGGCTGGCCTCGGCACGGTGTCGGGGAATTGCGGAACACCGGGTAACGCTCCTACCGCCTGTTCCTGCCCCCCTTCCCCCCGACGGGAAACGTTCATCCTTGAACGGGGGACAGTTTTGTTCCAGAGCCTTTTTCTCTGCCTGTAAAACACAAGCAGAAAAAGGGCTCCCCTGTAAAAGAAACCCGACCTCAGGATACTCACCTGACGGTCCGTTTCTCTGTTGCGGGAGTGCCTACTCCCGCTGCCGCTGTTGCACTGCTGGCGTAATGCCGCGCCTGCGCACTGAGCGGGTTCTTCACGTAGTCACTCACGTGACTCCGAAGTAAAATTCTATTGTGTATCCCCGGATACTGTTTCAGATATGAGTGTCAAAAAGTTATTTATTCGATGTCTTCTCGCACCAACCTATTTGCTTCCTTCTAGTTTTACTGTTTTCTTCTGGATCCCCGAGGCCGTGTGTTGTGGGTGTACACATCTTCCAGCATAGGGGCGATACCTTTGAGGATGATGTTTGGACGTTTAGATGAGCTCCAGTTTGGCGTCATTGTCCAACTCCTTGACCTTCCAGATAGGTCACCCCCAAATAAAAAGATTTTGCTAGGAGGTTTCGGGTTTACACAGGCCCGCGTCAATCCCGGTTGGATGTAACCAGATGCATAAATTGATTAGTTTAGTACATTGACGGATTTACAATCCCCGGTGGCAAGTGACAGCTATGGTGTCAGCTAATGTTTGCCCCTGCAGTAGATAGAAAACCTATGGTCTATGCTGGCTTCTAACCTGGTTTGTAGATCTTTCCCAGTTAGCTTTACTCACAGCTGTACTGTTGTTCCACCTGAAACATAGACAGACATTCCCGTGTGACTTCCCAGATGGGTTTGCCCCTAGACTTGACCCCAGCACTCTTCTGACAGAAGAGTCTACTGGGGAGAGAGAAGCATGATTATAGCCCTATAGAAAAGGTGCTGCTTCCTTCTCCCGAGTCAGTCTTTTCCTCAACCACTTCCCTGTAATAGTAGAAGTGAAATACAGCCCTGTATAAGGTGCTGCTATGGGACTTACCCACTGGAGGATTTCTTCTTGGACCTGCATCGCTGCAAAACGGTATGTTCTCGCAGGTGCAGGCCCCGCAGAGCCAATGCGGTGCAGTGTACACGGTCACTGTGCCGCCGGTATCCCCGTTGTCCTGCGGTGCTCCAAAGCGCGGTGCAGTGCTCACAGCACTGAGCCGCCCGTACTGCCGTTAGCCTGCGGTGCTCCAACGCGGTTCAGTCCCTCGGGGAGCTGGCCGCTCGCAAACCGCAGGTATGCCAGTTTTAACGCGGTGCAGTGCTTCCAAAACTGTGCCGCTCCTTCTCTACTTTGGCCTGCGGTGCTCCAACGCGGTGCAGTCCTCTCGGGGAGCTGGCCGCTCGCAGCCGCAGGTCTGGTAGTTTAAAAAACGCGGTGCAGTGCTTCCCGCACTGTGCCGCTCCTTCTCCACTTGGGCCTGGGGAGCTCCAACGCGGTCCAGTCCTCTCGGGGAACTGGCCGCTCGCGACCCAGGCCCAGCGGCTCCAACGCGAACTCGGTGTTCTCGCGCACTGACCGCTTGCTGCTATTTTTAGTGCTGTGGAAAAAACCCAGCACCTTCCAGCCCCTCGGACCCATGTAGTATAGGTCAGTGGGGCTGTTGTCCGAGCCGTCGGAATGACGGCTCCAGAATGCTCCACCGCTGTCGGCGTCCTGCTGGAGCTGAGGTCGGCTACGGCTCCCGTTTAAGGGAGATAGTGGTGCCCCCGGCCGTTGCTGGCTGCCTGCAGTTCTGCAGAATCTCCCCAGCTAGTTTTCATCAGCCTGCCTGTAAAAAAGGTAAGTCATGAAACTAAGTTCTCCTACCTTACTTGTTGCAGGTTCAACCCTGCCGTTTGGGAGGAACGTCCTCCCCTCGTAATGACTTGTTCACAATACGTGTAGCAATAATGCACACGTGCGTGCTGGCGGGTTCTTTATGTAGTCACTCGCGTGACTCCGAAGTAAAATGCGATGTAAAGCGCCTTGAGTATTAGAAAGGCGCTATATAAATCCCATCCTTTATTATTATTATTATTATTATTATTATTATTATTATTAGTACATCAAAACTACATGCGCTCATCTGTTCTAGTTGGAACAATCTGTTGACTCGCTGTTGATTTAAACGGGCTCCACGGTAGACGAAACATTCCACTCCCCCGAATAGCTCCAAATAACAACACAGGTATGCATTGTGTAGATAATGAATGGGTAACATTTGAACTAGTGTGAACGGGTGATCGATTTTCAGTATGGACTCGGTGGGAGGAACGGCCTGTTTCCAAGCTGTATATTTACTGTTGTTTCAAATCATTCCAATTAATTTCAATTCAATTGAGTTCAATTCAATTCAATGCAAGTAAATTCAATTCAAGTCCGTAACGATACAAAGGGAGGCAAGCATGAATTCGCATACAAAATAGGGAATATAATGCCCAGGTTCTTTAAGGCACTGTTTAGACTGCATTTGAATTGTTGTCACAAATTTGGGGCCACATTTCTGAGGAAGGATATGCTGGCGCTAGAGAGGATCCAGAGGAGGTTCAAGATAATGATCCCGGGGATGACCCGGTTAACATACGATCAGCGTTGGAGCGTTGGAAGGCACTTTGTCTGTACTCATTGGAGTTTAGAAGGATGAGAGGGTACTTCGTTGCAACATAAGGAATAGTGAAAGACATGGATAGAATGAATGTGGAGAGGATGTTCCAACACTGGGAGAGTCTACGAGAAGTTCCTTTAGGAAGATGAGGATGAATTTATATAGTGAAACAGTGGTGAACCTTTGGAATTGATTGCCACAGAAGGATGTGGAGGCCAATTGGCATTTTAAGGCAGAGATAGATAGATTATTGATAAGCATAGGTGGCAGGGGTTGTGGGGAGAAGACATGAGAATGGGGTTGAGAGGAAAATATTGATCAGCAATGATTGAATGTCGGAATAGACTTGATGGGCCGAATGGCCTAATTCAACGTGCAAAACAGGCCCTTCCGAGTCCGAGCCAACGAGCGACCAGCCCGTACACCAACACCACCCTACACATGCTGCGGATAATTCATAATGATACGGGGCCATTTAGCCTTCAAACCCGTAGGTGTTTGGAATGTGCGAGGAATCCGGAGCCGCCGAAGGAAACCCATCTGGGTCATGGGGAGAACGTATGAACTTTGTACAGACAACACCCGTGGTCAGTATCGAATCCGGAACTCTGGCGTAGCAAGGCAGCAAAGCTACGCTGCGCCACGGTGCATCGTGATATGAATAGATTATTCTGCCACAGATAAGGTGTCTGGAATGAACTCTGCAGAGTTTCGGATTAGTGACATTTCATCAGGACAGGAGACGATGTCAGACATTTTGTGCTTCTGCTCTTGTGTTTCGCCTGCATGTGTTGCCCCTTCCTGGAAAGTTGGCCCTTGGTGCGAAACAGGGATAACATGGAACTAGTGTGAACGTATGATCGATGGTACGTGTGGACTCAGTGGGTGGAAGGACGTATGTCCATGCTGTATAACTAAACTGAATTGATCTCAAATAAACTAAACTACACTAAATTAAAATAAACTGAAATGCACTAAATTGATCTCCACGGAACTGAACTGAACTGAACAGCAATTCCCCAAAACTAAGCTGAATTGTACTAACCTGATCAAAACTTAACTGCACGGAACTGAATTGCCCCAATCAACGCCCCTCAATCGAACTCAAGTCACTGTTCACAGTGGTGAAACATATAATTCATGCTTCATTCTCTGCCCCTTCCCTCCTTGAACAGCCAACCGTGATGAATTCTGATCCTCTCACTGAAGGGGTTTCTACTGGCAGGTCGTCGACATGAAACATAAAACCTGGTCCTCTGGCCTTCTGCGTTGTTCCAGTATTGACTGTCACCGTCCTTTAGTGTTTTGGGAAAACAGTAAAGAATATATTGAAAAAAGTTACCATAGCCACTGTCGTTATCATATCCAGACGACGATTATTAACCTGCGGGAGAAACAGACTGGCATGAATAACGCTTGCAGTATTTAATTCAGAAATGAACATTTTAACTCAGTCGGATGCCGTTTATTTATTAGCTATCGGATGTTGGAGAATGACCCCTCTTATGTTCCTCCATGAGTCCCAGACATGATCCAGCCATTTGTAATATTTTAGCCGGTTTAGAAAAATAGGACATAATTTTGAGCAATTATAGTGGTAGGATCTTGGTGGGTTATTGAATAAATAAACAGATCAGGTCAAACACCGGGAAGGTGAACGAGCATCTGTGGTGAAACAAAGTATCGGATCGGGCCCAAACTTTCAAAAACGCTATAAATACATCCCGATCAGGACATCTTCAGCGCTCCCGAGTCCAATACGCTTAGGGTATCCAAAGATGAGGATGATGGGTGTGAAGGCAAGGATCTGCCCCTTTGGATACTGGAACAGAGGCTGCAACCACTGACATACCAGATATACGTGGATCACACACTAACCCCGCCCCCCACCGGTCCTAATGTAGTAGGCGGTTGGCCAGACCGTGAACCATGATAGAAACAGATTGCTTGGGACTTTTCGGTGTAGTAGTCTCCACCCCAGGTCCCCGATGTAAAGGGGGAAAATCCCTACGTAGAGGGACCTACACTGGGGGGGGGGGGGGGGGTGAGCTCTCACACCCACCTGTCACAATCCATAACGATGGGATTCCTGCTTCTTTCTTTGTGCCTTCTCTCCATCGTGAGGGAATTCTGCTCCTCTCACGGACGGATTTTTCAACGAGCACCACTACCCGACGGCGGGAGCGCTCCTCAGTGGAGGCCCCTCCACAAGAGAGACTCCTCCCCACATCTTGGACACGGCTGTGGCATGCAATAGACACATGAGTCGGCTCACGGACTCGCCAGCCGCCCGCCACATCCGCTGCGAGGAAGTTACCGCGCCCCACCTGCACATGCGGTGTGAGAGGCCGCAGCCCCCGCTCGACCATACGAAGGGGCCGCAACCCAAGCCCCACCCACATTCCTGCCCCACACTCCCGACACCTGCTCACCCGGTACAGAGGTGTATATCCCCGTCCGTCTCTTCCCTGGCCCGGCCAAGACGGCCACTCGTGCGTGCAGGCAGCCGACAGCCGACAGCCGACTTCCGCACCGTGGTCGACCGCAGCCCCTCCTCCAGGCCCACGCCCGCGAGTCCCCGGAGAGGGAACACGCGGTGTCCACGACGACCCCGAACGCTGGGCGCCGCAAACTGTCAAGTTAGGCAGTCCCTGTTTGTGTCAATAATCGCACTCGGCCTGCCATCCGTAGCGCCCCGCCCCTCCACCTCACACCCACCTCCTTCACCCTCCACCCCCTCCCCTCCTTTCCCTCCACACCCCCTCATCCCTACTTCCACCTCTCCACCCTTCTCCCTCTCGTCTATTCCCCCCTTCCCATCCCTTCCCCCTCATAATGCCGTCTCCACTACTGCACCCTCTCTCTCCCTTCCTTCTCTCCCCCTTCCCCCTCTCCCACCGGCTCTCTCTCCCCCTGCCTCTCTCTCCCCCCTCTGCCCTCCCTCCACCCCCACCACCTCTCCCCCCTCCGGCTTAATCTCTCTCTCCCTCCCATCCCCCCTCTCCCCAACTCCCCACTCTCTCCCCTCCTCGTTATTCACCCTTCCTCCCCTTTTCTCCCGCCTGCTCCCCTCTGCCACCCTCCACCTTCCACGCCCTCTATCCCCTTCCCCACGCCCCACCCCCACACCTACCTCCCCCTCCGTTCCCCCCTCTCCCCCACTTCCCTCTCTCCACCTCCGCCGCTGTGACCTCCCCCCACCTCTCCCCTCTACCCTCCCTCTCCAACTCGTCTCCCGCACCCTCTCTTCCCTCTACTATCCCCTACTACCCCACTCTCCTCTTCCTCTCTCTCCCCCTTCCTCCCCCTCTCTCCCCCATGCCATCTCTCCCCTCAACACTCTGCTCCCCTTTCCACCCATTCTCCCCTCCAACTCTTCCCATCCACCTCTCCCCTCCCCTCCCTTCACCGGCTCCCCTTATCCCCCTTTACCCACACTCCCCCCTCCGCACCTCCCACTTATAACCATATAACCATATAACAATTACAGCACGGAAACAGGCCATCTCGGCCCTACAAGTCCGCGCCGAACAATTGTTTTCCCTTAGTCCCACCTGCCTGCACTCATACCATAACCCTCCATTCCCTTCTCATCCATATGCCTATCCAATTTATTCTTAAATTATACCAACGAACCTGCCGCCACCACTTCCACTGGAAGCTCATTCCACACCGCTACCACTCTCTGAGTAAATAAGTTCCCCCTCATGTTACCCCTAAACTTCTGTCCCTTAATTCTGAAGTCATGTCCTCTTTTTTGAATCTTCCCTATTCTCAAAGGGAAAAGCTTGATCACATCAACTCTGTCTATCCCTCTCATCATTTTAAAGACCTCTATCAAGTCCCCCCTTAACCTTCTGCGCTCCAGAGAATAAAGACCTAACTTATTCAACCTATCTCTGTAACTTAGTTGTTGAAACCCAGGCAACATTCTAGTAAATCTCCTCTGTACTCTCTCTATTTTGTTGACATCCTTCCTATAATTGGGCGACCAAAATTGTACACCATACTCCAGATTTGGTCTCACCAATGCCTTGTACAATTTTAACATTACATCCCAGCTTCTATACTCAATGCTCTGATTTATAAAGGCTAGCATAACAAAAGCTTTCTTTACCACCCTATCTATATGAGATTCCACCTTCAAGGAACTATGCACGGTTATTCCCAGATCCCTCTGTTTATGTGTATTCTTCAATTCCCTACCATTTTTCATGTACGTCCTATTTTGATTTGTCCTGCCAAGGTGTAACACCTCACATTTATCAGCATTAAACTCCATCTGCCATCTTTCAGCCCATTTTTCCAAATGGCCTAAATCACTCTGTAGACTTTGGAAATCCTCTTCATTATCCACAACACCCCCTATCTTGGTATCATCTGCATACTTACTAATCCAATTTACCACCCCTTCATCCAGATCATTTATGTACATGACAAACAACAAAGGACCCAACACAGATCCCTGAGGCACCCCCACTAGTCACCTGTCTCCAACCCGACAAACAGCCATCCACCATTACCCTCTAGCTTCTCCCATTCAGCCACTGCTGAATCCATCTTGCTATTCCTGCATTTATACCCAACAGTTTATCCTTCTTAACCGACCTTCCATGAGGAACCTTGTCAAAGGCCTTACTAAAGTCCATATAGACAACATCCACTGCTTTACCCTCGTCAATTTCCCTAGTAACCTCTTCAAAAAATTCAAGAAGATTAGTCAAACATGACCTTCCAGGCACAAATCCATGTTGACTGTTCCTAATCAGACCCTGTTTATCCAGATGCTTATATATATATTATCTTTAAGTATCTTTTCCATTAATTTGCCCACCACTGAAGTCAAACTAACATGTCTATAATTGCTAGGTTTACTCTTAGAACCCTTTTTAAACAACGGAACAACATGCGCAGTACGCCAATCCTCTGGGACTATTCCCGTTTCTAATGACATTTGAAATATTTCTGTCATAGCCCCGGCTATTTCTACACTAACTTCCCCCCACTTTGCCCCATTTATCCCCTCAACTCCTCCGCCACTCCCCTCCCCCTCTCCCCTCCCACTCTCCCCCTTCCCCTCTCCCCCTCTCCGCCTCTCCCCTCCTCTCTCCCCCTCCCCCTCTCCGCCCTTATTCCGCATCTTCCCCCGCTCACCCCTTTTTCCACCCTCTACCCCCCTTATTCCCCCCTTCATTATCCCTTGATGGTCAGTATCCCTTGTGTTATCATTCTCATAGACACATAGAACGTAGTTGCAGGAGTATGCCATTCAGCTCTTCGAGCCAGCCCGCCATGCAATATGATTATGTCAGAACATCCAGAATATCTACCACGTTCCTGCTTTTTCCCCATATCCCTTGAATCTATTAGGCCCGATAGTTACTGTGCAGCTAATTCTCTCTTGAATACATCCAATGAATGGCCTCCACTGCCTTCTGTTGGAGAGAGTTCCACAGATTAAAACCCTCTGAATGAAAATGTTTTGCTTCATTTCAGTCCTAAATGGCTAACCCCATATTCTTAAAATGTGACCCATGGTTCTGGCCTTCCCCAACATCGGTAACACTTTTCATGCATCTAGTCTATCCAAACCCTTAAGGATTTTACATATTTCTATAAGATGCCCTCTCATATTACAAAACTGCAGTGAACGTAAGCCCAGTCGATCCATTCTTAGGCGGTTACATGCATGCATGCCGCCTGAGTATATGTCGGCTAGTGGGAGCAATGTGCCAGGGTAGCTGATCGTTTATGCTATGGCTGCTAGTTCACCATTCAGATTTGCATTTTCAGTATAACTGATAGCTTTAATTGTATTTTTATTTTAACTGATACCTTTAAAGCCCTCTCTGCTAGCCTTGTGTCGTGGTATTTTTCTGTAACATTCCACGGTATGTGTTGCTGATTCCACGGAACATCCAACAAGGGTGAACAAAAACAAAAATCAAATCATTTTGTCCAGTGTCCTCTCAATTCCCTGTCGTACGCAATTGCTTGACCGTAGTCTCCCTCTCCCCCAATTTTCCTTTGGTACAAATAGTCCCTTCGTTTCATTTGCAGCCATCACTTCACACACTTACTGTTCGGCAGTATAATTCAGATTGTGTGCAAGGAATCGATTATTACATCAGAACACTTTTTGTTCAAAGGTACACGATCTTGCACAAAATATTTTATGCTTCTGGAAAATAAAACATTCTTGTTAGCAAACACAGCTATTAGGATTGCTCCCCAAATGTTTCACTGTCTAAACCTACCAAAGTCTAATTCTTAATTTAAATACACACAATCAATTTTCGCATATGCCACTTTTGTAAATGTCACAAATGTACAATGCATATTTTAATTATCATTATGTATATATACCAAGCACAGTGAATTTATATTTTTGCAAACAAACCAGTGAGTGTATTGCCATACAGAAGCAAAATCTCCAAATAAATACAGAATGCATCGAAACAGCTCACCAATCCTTATGCACGTGTCTGCTGGTATTAGCGCCTTTTTTAGTCCCAGCTGTAGCTGGACATAATGACCAATTGCAACCGTCGCAATGATCCGATCGCCAGCGAACCGTCGTCACATTCCTCGCCCGATGTCCTTGAGATTTCGTGCTTCGGAGCGGATGGGGTGGGGGATGGGGTGGGCTGTGGGGGGCGAAGGGGGGTACAACCGATGTTCCGGTTGCGGAAGATACATTGGTTGGTCAAAAAGGCTTTTGGACTAATGAGCTATCACCGTTTCGGAGATGCCGGCCCTCAAGCTGTACCGTTACGCACAGGTTCAATACCATCCCTCCACCCCCGGACACTTCTCACATAAGCAGGAGCGTGACAATTGTGTTTGATTCCGTGCAGACAGGCGTTGCAGCAGCCCGCACCACCAGAGCTATCAGCCCGCTCCATCTTTAGGTGTACACGCTGCGCCTCTCGGTTACACTGTAAAGAGAGGGCGAAGCTGTGAGCCGGGTCGTTCTCACCTGAATAAGAGCCTTAATAAGTGTATCGTTTCCGGTCACCATATGCCACCGCCTACTACACGGCGCTACGGAAATAATCTTCTCCTAACCGAAGGGCTTCCCGCCGTGTCAGGTATCCACTCCTTCCAGGAGTCTTCCTGGTGTTCTTTCGTCGGTCTAATGTCATCTGGCTCGACTATAACAGCCAGATGTCGGCTCATGAGAGTCCCCCCTGCCAGGAGTCGCTGGTTCAAATTGTCTACTGCTTGCAGTACACAAGGGCGCAGTCCTTGAGCGTGCGGGAGGCCATGGAACGTGTGGTCCTGATCGGCCTAAGTGGCAGGGAAATGCGTTAGAATCCCCGAGTAGGTGTCTACCATGGTGAGAGCGCATATCTCTTTTTCTGACTCATGGGCATCGGGACGATGTAGTCAATTTGCCATATTCTCTTTGACACAGTTCTCCGCTAATTTTACTAACTGTCTGTTGATCCGATTATGATTAGTCTCGGTTGTCTGAATCCTGCCGACTACGCCAAATATTATGTTGGAAAAAACACGGGATTGAGACAACCAAGTTAGTACGGCAAGGTATTTTCTTACACAACCAAATAAGGCGCATAGACTCACGTGCCCGCATACAATATCGCAAACCCGAAATGCACAGCAAAACGCGCACAGGTGGTGACAATTCGTGACACCGTCCAAGGCCGGGGTTCTCTCCATCTCTGGAACGGCACCCTACACGGCCCTTCATAACGTTTCTCGCCCATTCATACCGTGTGATACCCCCTCTCGCGAGCCAATCGTTATCCTGCCCAAACAGGCCGTGCCGCACTGATTCTGCACTGGTTGTGATAGGTGATCCGCCCAAGTATTGCGGTGCTTTGCTCAGAAAACACAGACATTCCAGGCCATTTTTAGGTGCCATCTATTGACATATTATACTTGTTTCGCAACATCATCCTAAACAGCTATTTGTTTTCGAAGGTTTGGAATGCTGTACTGCTAATTTAGCGGTCAACTCATGGTCTCTTTGACAGCTGCAATATATAAACTCTTACATTTAAACACAGATAGTACATAATTCCAGCTGTCTACCCACTTACAATTCATTTCCTCGTAATTTAAGTATATTGAATATTACCCCAATGTTATCGCTTTCACTTTCATTCGAGAATTGCTACTTTCGTCAGTTCGACCCAGGGCAAATTCCGCCCTTGCCTCCGGGTTTGAGAACCTGTTTACCCCACCAGCTCGCTCGGATGACGTGCTCTGCATTTCGAGGCATCCTTTAACAAAGACTTAGCTCGCTCTTCTGCATTCTTTGTTCGTGTCCATCTGAATCGTGGCGTGAAGACAACTTTAAAAAAGCCCAAAGATCGGTTAAGGCTATCAAGGCTACACTTTGACCGAGAGCTCCTTTTGTAATGGGCGTTCCGAACAATTAAACTAGACTGTCCGGAACTGTCAGACTAGACAAAACGAAAACCATATGATCTTTGCCACAGTTCCTTTCGCCGTTGACAGTTTAGACCAATTTACCCAAGAGGGATGTTTCAAGGCACAAACATTCCTCCGTTGTCAAAATGGCAAGACAATGGTTGTTAATTATGCACTTCAGACTCAATCCCCAATGGTAACTGTCCAAAATGTTCGAACCCATTCTCCGTTACTCCTTTTCTATTGTATTATTTTGCAACACACACACACACACACACACACACACACACACACACACACACACACACACACACACACACACACACACACACACACACACACACACACACACACACACACACACACACACACACACACACACACGCACACACACACACACACACACACAAACACACACACACACACACACACACACACACACACACACGCACGCACGACACGCGCACGCACACACACACACACAATCACACACACACAATCACACACACACACACGCACGACACACGCACGACACACGCAAGCACGCACACACACACACACACACACACACACACACACACACACACACACACACACACACACACCCGCACGCACACACACACACACACACACACACACACGTACACACGTACACACGCACACACGCACACACGCACACACACACACACGCACACACATTCAGAAAGTTATACAATGCCAAACTCGGAATTCAACGACCAACACCAATCGTCACACATTACCGTTGGTCATTTGCAATGTTGGCTTTGCTGAGCTCTTCGACCTCAAATGGTTCTTCTGCCTCTTATCTCATTCGCTAGTTTGAAACTCTCAAAAGGGGCATTTGTAGGCTCCAGTCCTTGTAGATGTGTCTGGTTATTCACTGTTGACTACCAGCTAACCCTGCTCTTGCTTGTATTGTTGTATTGTATTGTATTCAAATTTATTGTCATTGTCTCAGTTAGAGACAACGAAATGAATTTCCCTTACAGGCAGTATCATAAAAATAAAAATAAATAAATAATAATAAATAATAAAACATATTAAAAAATAAAATAGAATTTAAAAAAAAAGCACAAACACTGAAAGTCCACGACACAACATAACACAGTGGCACCAAGGTGAGGAAGGCACCATAGTCCAGCCAGCCTCCCCTCCGTTCTTCCCAGTTGTTCACTCGTGGTCGAGGCCTTCCTAGCACCCGCAGTCGCCGCCCCGGGTGGCCCGATGTTCAGGCCCTCACGCCGGGCTGGTGGAACGCCGACGCCGAACCCCGATGGTGAACATCCTCCTCCTCAGCGGCCCGGACCTCCTGATCAACCGCCTCCCACAGCCGGAGTCCGCAGCTCCCGAGTCCGCAGCTCCCGAGTCCGCAGCTCCCGAGTCCGCAGCTCCCGAGTCCGCAGCACCCGAGTCCGCAGCTCCCGTGTCCGCAGCTCCCGAGTCCGCAGCGGCCGAGCCGGGCAGAGTCGCAGGACCCCGCGCTGTCCATCAGCGCCGCCCGCGTTGGGAGCTCCGCAAACCGCAGCTCCATGATGTTGGTGCCGCAGGTCCAGCACTCCGGGCTCCAGACGGCGATCCCCGGTAAGGGCTGTCCCGCGCTGTCCCGCTGCTGCTCGAGCTCTGGTCGATCCCGGCAGAAAAGGCCACGCCAATCCACTAGGTAGGCCGCTGGGGGGGGGGGGGGGGGGGCGAGGACGCGCCTCGAATAATAGTCACCTCACCTCATGTTGCTGAAGTTGGACATGTATTTTCTACACTATAGAAACATATAAATATAGAACATAGTACAGAATTAGGCCATTCGGCCCTTCGAGCCTGCACCGGCATTCATTTTGATCATAGCCGATCGTCCCCAATCAATAACTCGTGCCTGCCTTCTCCCCATATCCCTTGATTCCACTAGCCCCTATAGCTCTATCGAACTCTCTCTTAAATCCATGCCGTGATTTGGCCACCACTGCTCTCTGTGGCAGGGAATTCCACACATTCACAACTCTGTGGTGAAAAATATTTTTCTCACATCAGTCTTAAATAGCTTCCCCTTTATTCTAAAACTGTGCCCCTGTTTCTGGACTCGCCCAACATTGAGGACATTTTTCCGGCATCTAGTTTGTCCAGCTGTGCAGCGTAGGTTCACGAGATTGATCCCTGGGATGGCGGGATTGTCATATGAGGAAATATTGAAAAGACTAGGCTTGTATGCGCTGGAGTTTAGAAGGATGAGGGGGACATTTTATAGAAACATATAAGATTATATAAGGACTGGTCAAGCTAGATGCAGGAAAACTGTTCCCAATGTTGGGCGAGTCCAGAACCATGGTCGACAGTTTTAGAATAAAGGAGAGGTCATTTGAGACTGAGGTGGGAAAAACCGTTTTCACCCAGAGAGTTGTGAATTTATGGAATTCCCTGCCACAGAGGGCAATGGAGGCCAAGTTACTGGATGGATTTAAGAGAGAGTTAGATAGAGCTCTAGAGGCTAGTGTAGTCAAGGTATATGGGGAGAAGGCAGGCACGGATTATTGATAGGGGACGGTTAGCCATGATCACACTAAATGGCGTTGCTGGCTGGAATGGCTGAATGGCGTCCTTCTGCACCTATTTTCTATGTTTCTATATTCTATGTGTTAGGCTGTTGTATGACACCAGAGGGCCAGATCAGCCACCTCCTGCCGGTAGACCTTCTCATCGTAGTCTGAGATCAGGCACACGACCACAGTGTCATCACAGACGTGATTATCGAGTTTGAGCTGCGCCTAGCCACGCAGTTATGTGTGTAGATTGAGTACAGTAGGGGGCTGAGGACGCAACCCTGCGGAGAACCTGTGCTCAGGGCGAGGGACTTCGATGTATTTCACCCCACATTGACTAGCTGGGGCCTTGTGGAGAGCAAGTCCAGGGCCCAGGCACACAGGGAGGTGGTGAGCCCCAATTCCAGTAGCTTCTGGGCCAGTCTGGTGTGGACTATCGTGTTGAAAGCTGAACTGAAGTCTATGAACAGCATCCTCACGTAGCCCCCATTCTGGCAGTCAAGATGAGAGCGTGAACGGTATCATCTGCGGTGTGCAGAACGGTATCATCTGCGAATTTAATAACGGAATTGTGGAGTGGATTGGAGTGCAGTCATAATTGTACAGAGCATAGAATAGTGGACTCAGCACACATCCCTGTGGAGAACTAGTGGAGAATCAGTGTGAGGGTGGAGGAGCAGTGGCGCCCATTTTGACTGTTTGTGGGCTGTTCGTGCGAAAGTCCTTTATCCAGGCGCAGATGAGAGTGGGGAAGTCTAAGTCCGACAGCTTGTTGACTAGTATGTCAGGGATGATCATATTAAATGCTTAGCTATCTACATAACTAAAAGTCTCATCTTGACCTTTTCCTGTCTGCGCTTTATATTGATTTAAAAAAAAACGCTAACACATATCGCTATGATTGTTGGCCATCTTACTCACAATCGTCCTCCGCTGTGGCAGCCCCGCGGATTTTTCCGATCAATGATAAATAAACAAAGTTATGGATGTTTAAATTCTTGAGATCAGCGTATTGCTCCTCCCACCTGTCAATCACCATGATTAAGTTACCGCCCCTTCCTGGGGGCCAGGAGTATAAAGCCCAAATGTTATGAATTTGCACTTGACATTTGTGGCCTGCAGTCTGCTTGAAATGCTCTGGAAATTGCATTTGAATTTGGTGACCTGCACTCTGCTTGAAATGTTGTGAAATTGCATCTGAATATGGTGGCCTGCCCTTTGCTTGAAATGTTATGAAATTGTATTTCAATTTGGTGGCCTGCACCCTGCTTGAAATGGTATGAAATTGCATTTGAATTTGGTGGCCTGCACTCTGAGTGAAATGGTATGAAATTGCATTTGAATTCGGTAGCCTGTACTCTGCTTGAAATGGAATTTCAAGGAATAACCGTGAGTCAACTGCCTGTCCACCTGCCGTGAGTGACTGCGGTGCCAGCCCACCAGCCATGAGTGACTGAGGTGCCAGCCCACCAGCCCTGAGTGACTGAGCTGCTAGCCCACCAGGCCCGAGTGACTGAGCTGCCAGTCCACCCGGCCTGATTGCCTTAGATGCCAGCCCACTATGCCTGACTGAATGAATTGCCAGCCCACCAGGCCTGAGTGACTGAGCTGCAAGCCCAGGAATCCATTCGACCCACGATGTTCATACTTGCCCTATGAAAACCAGTTCCTTGGGCTCAGAACGCCCCTACTAGCGCTCCAGATAGCTCCATCAACTGACCACCAATATTGGAATTGCTGCAGAGGTGGATTATTGTGTTAGGGGAACTCCAACGGGTCTCACTTAGTCCAGTAGACAATAAAAATATTCGTTACATACCTCCCCGAATGTTCCAGATGGCTCAGTACAGTGTGGCGGGAGGGGGGGGGGGGGGGGGGTAGTGGCGATGGCGTGCTCCCTCGATCTGTTTGCTCTATAAGCAAACCGATGAGTGTCAATGTTTGCAGGGAGGCTGGCTTTGATGAGCTGTGAAATTAGTATTTCATTACTACTGATGTTAAATCAATTGGTCTGGAGTCATTGAGACTGTTTATGACTGGCTTCTACGGGACAGGTATGATGGTAGCCGACTTCAGACAAGGTGGTATCGTGGCTTGTGCCAGGCAAAGATTGATGATCTTGGTAAAACCCCCCTGATAGCTGGACCGCACAATTTTTAAATACTTTGCCGAGTACACCATCAGTACCAGCCGCTTTCCTTGGGTTCACCGACTTGAGCGCACGCCTCACTTGGTGTTCCTGGGGAGTGAGCGAATGGGCGCTGGAGGTGGGTGGGAGCAGCGTGACTGCATGGGGCCTCTTTGGCTCAATGCGAGCAATAATATGAGCGATCTTACGCCATGATTAAAATAAAACAGAAAATGTACGAAAAGTCATGGATTCAGGCCATATCGCTGGAAGACACGAGATATTTTAATGGGGGAATCTTCAGCAATAAACAGAGGAAATGAAAGGATGAGGGAGCAACTGTGGCCAAACATGTGTGGACAACGTTTCGCAATGAAGAATATCTGGATGAGAAAGATCACCTGCATGTTCTTATCGCGTATGTTAATTGGCGAGTTGAGATCCCCCAGCATTTTTTGATTTGTAACGTAAAGCCCAGATAACTTTTCATGCTGAACATTCATTGTCACACGCTGCCTAACCTCCGAGTGTTTTCAGCATGTTTCTGATAATTCCGAAATGTTCAAGTCAGGTTAAAATGTATTTACCACATGCAATATAAGGTGCAGATAAATGTAATTTAACATGCAGCGTTACATTGATAAAAGGATACAATACACAACGTAATTCAACACAGACATCAAACGGAGCATTCTTCACTGTGGTGGAAGGCTATACATTTCAGACTGCCCTCCTCCTCCTCCCTTGTTCTCACCCGTGTTCGGGGGCCCTAACCCTCCGTTGTCGCCGCTACGGTCGGCATGATGTTAAGCCCTTTGGTCGGGATTGTCCGAACGCCGGTCGGACAGGTCGAGCACACCCCGCGGCACGGAGATGGCAAATCGGCCACCTTCTTACCGGAGACCGCGGCTTCCAGATGTTGTAGGCTGCAGGCCATCGGTGGCAGTGCTTGCCCGTTGCCCCGGCGAGTGATCGCCCGCTCCGCGATGGAAGCTCCGCTCCACGTCTGCGGCTAGAAGCTTCATAGACCGGGGCACCAATATATTGTAGGCCACAGATCAGCGGTCGGAGCCGCTCTCCGGCGACCCCCGTCAATGGTATCCTGGATGTTAAAGTCACCGCTGCGCCGCCGCTGAAGCGCTGGGCGCGACTCCTGGAAACGCCGCTCCAAAGCAACTGTGAGGCCGCGAGGATGGAGGGGGAGAGCGATAAGGAAGAAAATCGCATCTCCTTCGAGGTAGGTGCCTGAAAATGATTGCCCCCTACTCCCACCCACCAGCACCCTGACAAGACCTACAGAGAAACACAAAAACATACTTTTCGACATTAAAAGAATGTCGAAACAACAAACCTGCTGCAGGCGAGGCATCCGACTGGTAGCGCCACCGGAAGCTTAATCCCGCATCTGCCGCTCGAGTCATGGTGTCATGCAGCATCGAACCAGGATCGTCGACCCAGCTCAACCATGCCAGCCAACGTACCCCATCTAAGCCAATCCTATGTGTCTCCGTTTGGCCAACATCCTTCTGAACCAGTTTTATCCACGTGCATGTCCAAATTATGTTAGATGTTATTAATGTACTTGCCTTACCTAGTTCCTCTGGCAGCTCATTCTATATTTCCCGCATCCACTCTTTGCAAACGCTGTCTCTCATTTCCCTACTAAATCGTTCACTCCTCACATTAAAGTGAGTTATCTTCATCTTGCTTCGCCTATCCTTCGTATTTGCCCTATCCAACCCAGCCATGATGTTAAACCGTTCTACAAGATCATCAATCAATTGTATATTGCAATTCACTCTTGTATTCTCACCCAGGACTTGGCCATCAATTGATAATGACTACGATTCTCATTGATTCAATATGCTCAATATTATTCACGGTGTACAACTTTCTAAAAGTTAATAAGAAACAAACCATTGGAAGTGTAAATAACACTATAAGCAGTGATCGATGCAAACACGTTCGTTTATTGCTACATTTCGACAGTCAATTGCTATTCAGAGACAGTTGTATCTCAGCTGAAGAGCGGGGAAACCTTATATTCGAAAACGCCGTGATTAATAAGCTTTCCTGCAGCACAAATTGTGATGATGGCATTCAATGTCTAGGACTCTCTCCTTCCTCCCACGCGTGCGTTTGCACATTCATCCTTTGTCGGTGCATTTTAAGGGTCGTCCTGAAAAAATATATGCAGTTTTTCATAGATACTAGAAAATTAAGCTGAAAGTATCAAACAATATACTGTGCTTTGAGGTAAATATACTTTATTCCGAATTCATGCACGAATTCCCGGTGAACATTTCTTCTGATAGCACCCAGTGAGAGGCGCTGAACAGAGAGCGCCAGAAACGGTGACATATTTAAAGTGCACGACATTGGCAGACAGTTGTCTGCTCCGTGAAACCAGCGCTTGTCAAGTAACAGATAAAAACATAGAAACATAGAAAATAGGTGCATGAGGAGTCCATTCCGCCCTCGAACCAGCATGGCTGCTCTACCACTATCAATAACCCGTGCCTGCCTTCTCCCCATATCCCTTGACTCCACTAGCCCCTAGAGTTCTATCTAACCCTCTCTTAAATCCAAACAGTGATTTGACCTCCACTGCGCTCTGTGGCAGGTAATTCCATAAATTCGCAACTCTCTGGGGTAAATCGTTTTTTTCTCACCTCAGTCTTAAATGACCTTCCCATTATTCTAAGACTGTGGCCCCTGGTTCTGGAGTCACTCAACATTGGGAACATTTTTCCTGCATCTAGCTTGTCCAGTCGTTTTATCATTGTATATGTTTCTCTAAGATGTCCCCTCATCCTTCTAAACTCAAGTGAATACAAGCCTAGTCTTTTCAAAGATTAACAAAGGACATGGACAGATAATTGGTTAATCGAGAGAGAAGTAGTGTCATCTCATGTTGAATCGGAAATACACACTGGGGTAAGTTTTAAGTCTTCGTCTATTTGAAATGTGTGGCACCAACCGACAGATAATTACAATGCTACCGCTCTAATCGATGATGTAACTTCAACGCGCCAAAGACCCGATTCGCTTACTTTTGGTGCAGTCTGCAAGGAGTTTGCACGTTTTCCCTGAAACAGCGTGAGTTCCCTCCAGATGCCGCCTTTCTCCCCCACATCACAAAGATGTGAGCGTTTGGAGATTAATTGGTATAAAGCACGGAAACAGGCCCTCTGGCCCGATTTGCACTTGCCGACCAAGCTGCCCATTCTACACTAGCCACACCAGTTGGCATTTTGCCCAATAATAGTCTCCAAGCCAGCTCCTGATCTGTTCCAGACAGTATCTAATATTTTACGAGATGTTGAGCTACAAGTGAGGCAAGTGGTGGAGCTGGTAGAGCCATTGGTAGAGCCATGAATATTATATGCAGTTAAGTCGAAGTGAGCATTTTAAGTCTGTCAGATGCAGTTTTCATTAAACCTTGAGATAAGTCGGAACACCAGTCTCTCAGCGAGACCCTGATGTGATCTAGCTTTTTCTAACACTTTAGCTGGTGTAACTCAGCGGGTCATGCAGCATCTCTGGAGAACATGGCTCGGTAAACTTATGGGTCGGGACCCTTCTTCATTATGTCCCAAACCGTCACCTTTCCATGATTTCCGTCGATGCTGCCTGACCAGCTGTTTTACTCTAGCACTTCGTGTCCTTTTGTGTAATGCAGCATCTGCACTTCGTACTTCCATAAGTTATATGATCCGAATTAAACCATTCGGCCCATCAAGTCTACTCGGCCATTCATTCATGGCCGATCTATTGTTCCCTCGCAACCTCATTCTCCTGCCATATTCCCATAATCCGTGACACTTGTACTAACTAAGAATATATTTATATCCACCTTGAACAAATCCAATGACTTGGCATCTACAGCCATCTGTATCAATACATTTCACCGATTCACCACCCTCTGACTAAATAAATGTATCCTCGTCTCCTTTATAAAGGCAAATCATAAAATCAGAGACAGTGGCCTCTGTTCCTATACTCTTCCTCTAATGGAAATAACCTGTCCATATCCAGGCCATTCACTAATAGGTAAGTTACAGTGAGGTCCCCCCATCCTAAATTCCAGCGAGTACAGGTCCAGTGCCGTCAAACGCTCAACTTACTTTAACACAATATTTCAAGGGATCGGGTGGACCCTTCTTTAATAAGTGCTAAAAAGTAATCTCCATGTTCTCCAGTGACCTGTCAATTTGTGTAAACCAGCTGCTGCACTGCCTTGTGTCTACAATTTTCTAACACTTAGCCTGTGATGGGATGAGGAGATACTTTGATACCTGACAACATTGTTTCACTTGGCACTCCAAATTGCCCCAGATTGCTGCATTAGGCCCATTGTTCTCTAATCTCTTCCGATTCATAATTTATTTCCAAAAATCATAACTGTTGCGTGAATCAGGACCTGGATACATAGGTTTAGAGGTGTAGCATAGAAACATACCCTCGGGCCACCAAGTCCACGCCGCCCATCTATCACCCGTTCACACTATCTCTATGTTATTCCACTTTCGCATCCAATCTCAACACATAAGGGCCACTTTATAGAGGACCAGCACGTTGGTATACATGGAGAACAAAATCAGCATGAAAGGAATTACCATAGCCGGCATATCCGTACGATTTACCTGTTGCGGCAATAGATCGTTTAGGCATTGTTTGTAGGGAGAACGTGCAGACTCCGCAGAGACAGGTTCGGATTAAACTGGCTGTGAGGCAGCGACACTACCAGCTGCGCCACTGTTAAAAATTATCTCCTTAAATTAGAGAGAGTTTCTATATCCATATTTATTTTTAATCCACATACCAGTGTTCTAAATTGAAAGATAAACTGAAGGAAACACATTCCCTTTGTCATCATCTGGATAAGAATCTGTGAAATAAAGAAAATTCAGTTATTATTGTATTTAAGTAATCGTGTAAATAATCTCTATTCAAGCACCGACCCAATGCTTCACCATCTTACAATTTCACAATAGATCAACAGGTAGGACAGACTAACATTCCGACACTGACAGGGAATACCTCTAGTGAGATAATTTAATGCTGATAATAACTTAATGTGACCCAAATCACAGTTCCTCTTCTCAGGCAATTGATTCAAGGTAGATCGCCTCCTTCTCACTTTCCATTCAATGCCTGCCTAGTATAACACATTCATTATAGATCTTGGTAAGTCACACGTTCTAGGAGCAGAATTAGGCCATTCGACCCATCAAATTTACCCCACCGTTCGTTCCTAGCTGATTAATATTTATCCGTTGAACCAATTTTCCTGCCTTCGCTCCATAACCCCAAACATACTTACTAATCAAGAATCTGTCAACATCCACCATAGAATTATACATAGAAACATAGAAATTGGGTGCAGGAGTAGGCCATTCGGCCCTTCGAGCCTGCACCGCCATTCAATATGATCATGGCTGATCATCCAACTCAGTATCCCATACCTGCCTTCTCTCCATACACTCTGATCCCCTTAGCCACAAGGGCCACATCTATCTCCCTCTTAAATATAGCCAATGAACTGGCCTCAACTACCCTCTGTGGCAGTGAGTTCCAGAGATTCACCACTCTCTGTGTGAAAAAAAGTTATTCTCATCTCGGTTTTAATGGATTTCCCCCTTATCCTTAAGATGTTACCCATTGTCCTGGACTTCCCCAACATCGGGAACAATCTTCCTGCATGTAGCCTGTCCAACCCCTTAAGAATTTTGTAAGTTTCTATAAGATCCCCTCTCAATCTCCTAAATTCTAGAGAGTATAAACCAAGTCTATCCTGTCTTTCTTCATAAGACAGTCCTGACATTCCAGGAATCAGTCTGGTGAACCTTCTCTGCACTCCCTCTATGGCAATAATGTCCTTCCTCAGATTTGGAGACCAAAACTGTACGCAATACTCCAGGTGTGGTCTCACCAAGACCCTGTACAACTGCAGTATAACCTCCCTGCTCCTATACTCAAATCCTTTTGCTATGAAATCTAACATACCATTCGCTTTCTTCACTGCCTGCTGCACCTGCATGCCTACTTTCAATGACTGGTGTACCATGACACCAAGGTAGCGCTGCATCTCCCCTGTTCCTAATCGGCCACCATTTAGATAAAAACCTGCTTTCCTTTTTTGCCACCAAAATGGATAACCTCACATTTATCCACATTATACTGCATCTGCTAAACATTTGACCACTCACCCAGCCTATCCAAGTCACCTTGCAGTCTCCTAGCATCCTCCTCACAGCTAACACTGCCCCCTCCCCCCCCCCCCCCCCCCCCCAGCTCAGTGTCATCCGCAAACTTGGAGATATTGCCTTCAATTCCCACGTCCAGATCAATAATATACATTGACGTGGCCTTCACAGCCGTCTGTCCCCAACAACTCTGGATGCATTACAGATTGGTTTGCGAACAGTTACAACCAAGACTGAAAGAAATTGCAGAGAATTGTGGACGCAGCCCAGACCATCACACAAACCAACCTCCGTTGATTTGACACAATTTACAGCTCACGCTGCCTCAGCAAGGCAAGCAGCAAAATCAAGGACGAGTCGCACACCGGCCGCACCCTCCTCTCCCCTCTCCCCTCGGGGAAGATTTCGAGACATGTGAAAACGCATACCTCCAGACTTAGGGACAGTTTCTTCTCAACTGTTATGAGGCAACATAACAATGCTACCAACGGCCAGAGATCTGTCCTGAACTACTATCTACCTCATTGGAGACCCACAGACTATTTGTGATTAGAATTTGCAGGCTTCACCTTGTAATAAACGTTGTTCCCTTGATGATGACTCTGTACACAGTGGAGGGATCGATTGTAATCATGCATGTCTTTCCGCAGACCTGTTAGCACGCTACAAACGCTTTTCACAGTGACTCAGCACAAGTGACAATCAACTAAACTGAATCACAAACTCGGTCACCTTTTATATCCAGGAACCTTCTCAGATAAAGACTTACCGACGACGGCGGTTGCAATGAGGAGAACCAGGAGGAGACAACGTGGCGACATGTTCGCCGTGAGTTGTCAGATTCGTGGTGATGTGTGTTGTGTAAACCAGGCTTTTTATGTGCCTGAGAGCAAAGTTGGCTCCATGTGCAACGCGGCATTCGGCTAAAGCAATGAATCTTCACGACTCTAACTTGGGCAGGGATGAGTGAACATGTAACGTACTGGCAGCCAAAGAGATAAGAAAATGCAAATACGTGTACGATCCAGCGGACTCAGATGTATTGTTTGCTGTCAGTTGAAATTAAATTAACTATTTAGGTCCAGTTTGTTGAACTTTCCCAACAACTTTAACCCCTGGATGTTCATGTACGTGGATAGGAGAGGTTTAGTGTAATGTGTCACAGCATGGTTTCGGAACAGCTCCATTCCAAGACTGCAAGAAAGTGCAGATAATGTTGGATGCAGCCAGGCCATCATACAAACAAAATTCCATTCCATTGAATCAATTTACACATCATGCTGCCTCGGCAAGGCCATCCGCATAATTAAGGACGAGTCGCACATTGCAGTTCCTTTCGTAGATGGTACAATTCGGCGGTGAAGGAAATGCATGTTTGGGCTCATAGATGTATTCCTGTTCATAAGTGATATGAGCAGGACTAGTCCATTCGGGCTATCAAAATCGTGAACCCACTACAATTTTCCTACCGCCACATTAAATAACGTGGAATGCGATCTCGCTGGCTCTCCACTCGGCGCTGGGCCACTTGGACAATAAAATTACACACGTCAGACTGTTGTCCCAAAGCCACCAACGCCGATTTCGTTGTGCTCACCTATATGTACCTCGTTCGGTTGACAGTCGGAATGCAATAAGTCATAGTCACACAGCACGGAAACAGGCCCTTAAGATGCACTCTTCTATGGCGCCCAAGATACCCTTTCCAAGCTATTTACTTTCCCCCACACGTTTGGTAATATCCCATGTACCTCTAAACATTTCCAGTACATGTACTTGTCCAAATAACTTGAGATTCATTTAAGATCGCCTCAGCTTTAAGTCGACACAGTGGCACAGCAGTAGCGTGGCTGCATTACAGTATCAGATACCTGGTTCCATCTTGACTACCGGTGCATTTTGTACAGAGTGTGTACGTTCCTCCTGTGACCGTGTGGGTGGGGTCAGGGCGCACCGGATTCCTTCCACGCTCCAAAGACGTGCAGATTTTAGGCCCATTGCCCTAAAAATCATACATATTTTCCCTAGTATGTACGATTTTTAAAATTATGCTGTGTTTTTCCCTTTTTTCTTCCGCCCACAATATTTAATATGAAAAAAATATGTGATTCTGTTCCATTCTGTTTGTAGTTTGTTTGGTTGTTTGTTTGTTTGTCTTTTTGCACAAAGTACGCGAGCATTGCCACTTTTCATTTCACTGCACATTTCGTATGTGTATGTGACGAATAATATAGACTTGACTTGACTTGATAGTATTAGTGTAGAGGAATCGCCGGTCGGCCCGGAATCGGTCAAATTTATAAAACTAAACAAAACATAATTGAATTTAACATAACATATATGGCCCATTCTTTCGTTGTCCTATTGGCATGTCACATACAATAAAATGAGAGGTGTTGCATTTTCTAAAACGTAACATGGGGACGACATGCGTAGTGAATGGTAGGGCTCTGTGTAGCGTTGTAAGCAGTGGGGCGTCGGAGTGCAGGTACATAATTCCTTGAAGATGGCATCACAAGTTGATAGAGTGGGGAGTTAAAAAGTATCTTGACATATTGTCCAACTTCTGACAAATGATTGGGTGAGGATGTTGGGAGATCAAGTTGCAGATATAGAAGGAGTTGATGAGGATGAATACAGAGTATTGTTCTGGGCATTATGTTACTGGAAAGATAGTGTTAATTCAGAAAGTGTACAGATAATATTTACAAGGATGTTGCCAGGACTCCAGGGCCTGGGCTATCGAGAGAGTTGTAGCAGGATGGGACAATATCCTCGCATGCAGGAGGACGAGGGGTGATCTTTCAGAGGAGTAGATAATATATTAATGAGAAGAATGTGTCGGGTAGACGAAAAGGCTCCTGCCCAAAGAAGGTGAATCGAGGACCATAGGTCATATGTTTAAGGTGGAGGGGAAACGATTTAATAATAATCTGAGGGGTAATGTTTTCACACAAAGAGCGGTGAGTGTACGGAACGAGCTGCCAGACAAGGTAGTTGAGACAGGGACTATTGCACCGTTTAGGAAACAATTGGTCAGGTACATGAACAGCACAGGTTTAGAGGGCTTCACATCAAACGCAGGCAGGTGAGTCTATATTAAAGGGGACATGTTCATCTGTGTGGGCAAGTTGAAATGAAGGAGCTGTTTCCACATTTTACCTACACAATTCTTACAGGATTTGGACAGGCTGGATGCAGGAAGATTGTTCCCGGTGTTGGGGAAGTCCAGAACAAGGGGTCACAGTTTAAGGATAAGGGGGAAATCCTTTAGTACCGAGATGAGAAAAAAAATTTCACACTGAGAGTGGTGAATCACTGGAATTCTCTGCCACAGAAGGCAGTTGAGGCCGGTTGATTTACTATATTTAAGAGGGTTAGATGTGACCCTTGTGGCTAGAGGTAACAGCGGGTACCAAGAGAAGGCAGGTACAGGATACTAAGTTGGATGATCAGCCATGATCATATTGAATGGCGGTGCAGGCTCGAAGGGTCGAATGGCCTACTCCTGCAACTATTTTCTATGTTTCTATGTTTATGAATCTATGGTCGGGTCGGCTGCGGTGCCGAAGTCGCGAAAACTACCGGTACAAAAACACAGAATGCTGGAGGAACTCAACGCCCACCAATCCAAGACAGTTGCTGGAAAACCAATACGTCTGCTATGGATCCGGGGCGCGCTGAGCAGCAGGCGCAGAGGCCGTTGCAACTACACTTTTAGGTGCAGCAGGAAAAAAAATTGCCACCGCGGCCGGATGAATGCGAAGATACATATTTATCCATTCATATATATCAGGGACGTGCGGTCAGAGGAGGCAGAGGAGGCAGAGCCTCACCTGTCATACTCACAATGAAGAGCTGTTTAGAAAAGTAAAGACAAATAATTATAAAATAAAATCAATATTAAGATTTACCCACTGATCTGTGTTATAATTGTAATTTCTACATGAATCTAATCGTTTATTATAGTAAAACATGCCAAATGTTCGCAAATACAGGGAGAGATGAGAGGTGAGGCAGCGACGAGCTAAGACTCCCTTCTGACTGCGCAAACCCTAAGAAACTGCATGGAGTGCGGGCAATGAGCGTGTGCCTGGTACTATCTCTATGTATGTCACCAATGTAATGATTGTAAACCCCTTCATTACATGCCCTCACCTTCCAAAGTCCAGATAACGTATTTCACATATAGATATATAAAATTTGTGCTCGCTGGTCTCTATAAAACTGCAATGAAAAAGCAGCAGCGGAGACAGCGATCACATCTGCCTCACAAGGGGGCGTGTCTTGAGCCCAGTGGAGGAAGAGCGAGCGTCAATTACGTAGGCTTAGCCCACGTAATTAACGCTGCCTTGCTCTTCCTCCACGTTAGCTAGCTTCAGCAGTCGGGGAACTCTCTCTCTCTCTGTCTCTCTGTCTCTCTCTCTCTCTCTGTCTCTCTCTCTATCTCTCTCTCTCTCTCTCTCTCGCTACTGCTTCGAGAGACGCTCGCGCCGAGAGCTCGAGAGAAGAACGCTCGCATGAGCTCATATCCTCTAGCTAGTGCCTCTCTCTTTTATCTCTCCTCTCTCTCTCTCTCTCTCTCTCTCTCTCTCTCTCTCTCTCTCTCTCTCTCTCTCTCTCTCTCCTTTATCGCTCTCCCTTCTCTCTCTCTCCCTTCTCTATCTCACTCCTTTCTCTCTCCTTTCTATATATACTAGACCAAGTGCAGACCCGCTCTATGTTCCTCCCAACGCGCGGTGAGGGGTGGGGGGGGGGGGGTGTTGCGGATTCACACGCGCATTAACCACCCCCCACACACACAGGAGTAGGGGGTGAGATGGGTATAGCGGAGACGGGGTGGGTAGAGGAGAGGGGAGACCGCCGGGTCCCGTTCCCTCAACGTGCGGTTGCGGGGGTGAGGTGGGGTGGGGGTGGGGGGGGGGGGGGCAGGGGACATGCGCAGTACGCCAATCCTCCGGCAAAATAACCGTTTTTAATGACATTTGAAATATTTCTGTCCTAGCCCCTTCTATTTCTAGGCTACCTTCCCTCAAGTCGAAGGGAATATCCTGTCAGGACCTGGAGACTTATCCACTTTTATATTTTTCAAAAGTGTCAGTATTGCCTCTTCTTTGAATATCATAGTTTCCATAACTACTCTACTTGTCTCCCTTACCTCACATAATCCAATATCCTTCTCCTTTTTGAATACTGAAGAAAATAAATGGTACACTGTCTACCCCATCTATTTTGGCTCTGCAGATAGCTGTCCACTCTCTCTCTAATGGACCAATGTTGTCCCTCGTTATCCTTTTGCAATTAATATACCAGTAGAAACCCTTTGGATTTACTTCCACCTTACTTGCCAAAGCAACCTCATCTCTTCTATTAGTTTTTCTAATTTCTTTCTTATGTTTCTTTTTACATTATTTATAATCCTCAAGCACCTCATTTCCTCCATGCTGCCTATTGTAGATCTCTCTCTTTTTTTCCGAACCGTGTCCAATTTCCCATGAAAACCATGGCTCTTTCCAAATATTACTATTTAATTTCAACCGAACAGGGACATTAAGATTCTGTACTATTAAAATGTCACCTTTAAATGTCCTCCATATCTCTTCTACATCCTTCCCATAATACAAAATGTCCCAATTCACTAATTTTAAATCCTTTCGCATCTCCTCAAAGTTAGCCTTTCTCCAATCAAAAATCCCATCCTTGGTGCAGTTCTGAACCTCGCCATAATTATATTGAAACTAATGGTATTGTGATCACTGGACCCGAAGTGCTCCCCAACACATACCTCTACCACCTGACCAGTCTCATTCCCTAACAGGAGGTCCAGCACTGCCCCTTCTCTAGTAGGCACCTCTATGTATTGCTGCAAAAACTATCCTGCACACATTTTACAAACTCCAAACCATCCAGCCCAGTTACACAATGTGTTTCCCAGTCTATGTGTGGAAAATTGAAATCTCCCACAATCACTACCTTGTGTTTACTACTAATATCTGCTTTATCCTTACATATTTTCTCTTCCAATTCTCGCTCCCCATTTTGAGATACAACGTGTAAATAGGTCCTTCGTCCACTGAACCCACGTCGAGCAGTACACTATCCTGCAATCATAGACTATCATACCAATAAATATATCATCCGCAACTCCACTGTGAAATTGAAGATATTTTCTACATTGTACAGGAATAAGAAACTGCCTTGTCTAGGTACCCATCTATCACAGCACTTTGCAATGATCTGATTTCAATCTCAGCCTAAGAAAATATTCCAAACAATACATGTTGTAGCAGGGCACCGGCCGGAAAGGTCACCTTAATAATCTGATAAACAGCAATTGCCAACCTCAATTAAGTAAGCGACACAAGACTGTACAATGCTGGATAAGGCAAAGCGGCAAAACGATTGCCAGAGGTTAAAGCATTCATGCTCGCAGCGCAGGAGGAGCAGTCTGTGTATCCGATGACTTCACTCCTACACCCCGGTCTTTCTTTCTATCCCTGCACCATTGGAGAGAATTGTACAACGTTTCAAATCGCGCTCCACGAGACTCATGTACAGCTTCTTCCCGCCCGTTATCAGGTTTCTGAACAGGCCGCACATAGGATAGCGTAATGTCCGATATACGTCTATCCGTTTGAGGTTATTGGACTTTGTCTGTGGTCCATCACTTAGCTAGGGTACTGTCGAATGCACCTCTACCCCATTGAAGACATTGGACTTTGTCTATGCAAACGGATGTGCTATAACGCTAAGAAGTACTGGAATAGTTGATCAATTGATGGTACGGGTGTCAGGTGTTATGGGGAGAAGGCAGGCGAATGAGCTTGAGAGGGAAAGACAGATTGGCCGTGATTGAATAGCAGAATATACTCGAAGGGCCGAATGGACTAATTACTCTCATTTAACATATGAAATTAAGAACTATATGCTGCAAACAGCATCTTCTCCTTCGCTCTACCTATTGCACTCGAGTTTGACTTGATTGCATCTATGTATGGTGGATCTGATCGGTTTGATTAGAATACTGAATAACGTATTTCGCTGTACCTTAGTGCACATGACAACAGCAAACATAATACTTCACAATCCATCACTTTTCAGGATACCGAAGGACCCGGAGGAAACCCACACGGGTCACATGTAGAACGTACAAATTACATAGAGACATACAACACCCGAGGTCAGGATCGAACCCATATCTCTGACGATGGACACGCTGCTTTATCTCCCACCCCCCTTTTAAAGACATGGCACGCTTCAAGAATCCTCGTGAAAGCCTTGCGTAGAGCCATACTCAATGCATCGTTCCAGTGTTGGTATATTTGCTGCCAAAGCGAGCAGCCAATATTGCGAGTGATGGTGTTGAAACCTGAGCAAGAACATAATTCATCATTTTAGAGGTTTGGCGTGAAAACAGACGCTTCGGCTCACCTAGTCCTGAACATCCAGCGATCCCTGTGCACTAGCACTATCCTGCCGGAAGGAAATGTCTATATTCGTATAATTATCTATAGTTATTTTCAGCCAGGTCACATATTCCTTTATTATCTTACTTTTTTGAATACTAACTCTCATTCATTTGTGCTACATCTCTCTACATCACCGACTATATCTCTTCTCTCCCTGTTCCCCTGCCTCTCAATCTGAAGATGGGACTCGACCCGAAATGTCACGTATAAATTTTCCCCAGCAATGCTGTCGGTCGGCCTTAGTTATTTCAGCATTGTGTCTAAATGATCAGAGCAGATTTAAACAACACGTCCCATCAGGTCTGCTCCGCCATTCATACATGGCTGGTCTATATCTATTTCCAAACCCCATTATCCTACCTTATCGCCTAGGTGTGGTGTGGCGGCGCCCGTCAGCAGCGGCTCGACTGCAGTCCGTATCACTTTTTTAATTTTTTGTCTTGTTATATATATATGTCTTGTCTCTAGTTTTTATTATTTAGCTGTGTATATGTGTGTGTGTGGGGGAGGGGCCGGGGGGGGGGGGGCGTTAGTCTCTTCCTTGTACGGGGACCCGACTTTGTCCTTGTCAGGTCTCCGGTGTCGTTGGGCCTATCATCGTGGAGGCGGCGGCGGCGTCCAACCGGAACCAATTGGTTCGCCTCGACGTTGCACTTGGACTGCTGGACCGCGGGAGACGAACAAACGGAAGAGATAAGACGTTTGCCTTCCATCACAATGAGGAGCTGTTGGAGATTCACTGTGATGGTTGTTTGTGTAAACTGTGTTAAGTGTGAGCCTTGTTTTTTTTGTTTGCATTGTAAGACAGTAGAACATGCAATTTCGTTCAAACCAAGCTGTTTGAATGACAATAAAAGACATTCTATTCTATTCTATTCTACTATATTTACCCCCATAATTCCTGAAACACGTATTATCAGTTTCTATCTAACTGCCTTAAAAATTTCAATTGGCCTCCAAAGCCTGATGTGGCAAACCATTCCACACTCACCACCCTCAGCCTACCAAATTTCCTACTCATCTCCTTCCTAAAGGAAAGGCCTCAATTCTGCGGTCATGACCTATAGTCCATGAGATCACGCGGTTCTTGGGGTGGAGAGGGGAGATAGCGGTATAAAGGGGAGGATAGTGTCTTGTGTTCTGTGTCTTGTGTCTACTGTTTGTGGGTAAGGGTGTCTGTTTAGTGTTCAGCCATGAGCAAATGGCGGTGCGGGCTTGACGGACCTGGTGGTCTACTCTCGCACCTACTTTCTATGATTCTATGATTCCAAGACTCTCCCTCTAGTGGAAATGTGTTCACTACATCTACTCTATCCAATCCGTTCCTGTTCGAGATTGACCACCAGGTACTGCCAATGGTCATCGTCCGGATTTGTCCAGCCACTGGCAGCATGCTCTCCATGTACAGTTCACCAATGCTGTTAGACATATACAGGATACCTCCGTATTCCCAGGAATATAATTCCAGTCGAACCATCCTCTCCCTGCACACAAGACCTGTCATCGCAGGAGTCTATTGAATGAACCCTTGTTGCATTCTCGCCATGTCCAGAAACCCCTTCATCAGACACGGGGATCATATTTGCACTCACACCCTCAGATGTGGTCCCACCAAAGCGCTGTTTCAGCTACATCACGTAATTCTTGCTCCTGTGGAAACACAACTCAATGTACTAATTTCAAGTAGCAATCACACCCTGTGTAACCCGCCCCTCCATCCGTCCCTTTTGCCTCCGATGCTCATATATTTAGCCGCCTTTCATCAACCCTCTCCACAGCACACGTGGGGGAATCGCCAGCAATAATCCCAGCAATCAATCCACCATGCGGCTTGCTCCTCAAACAGTCACAATATACCTTCTACACAGGGCAGCAGTGTGGTATCAACGGTAGAACTACTACCTCACAGCGCCCGAGAGCCGGTCTCAATCCTGAACTCGGACGCTGTATGTGAGGAGGTGGCACGTTTCCCCTGAGTTCGCGTCGGTTTCACTGGGCTCTCATTTTTCCTGCCACCTCAGCCCACGTATTTACCGCTGCCTTGCTCTCCCTCCACGTTAGCTAGCTTCAGCAGTCGGGGAATGCTGGGGCCCGGGACTTCTCTTAATGTTGGTACCGGTCAGATCCCTCGAATTGGCAGACCCGAGACTGAGGCCGCCGTGAAGAAGGGTGCACTGGTGCGATGGGGGGTTCGTCGGCGGTCAGAATGGGAAGGCTGCGGGTTATAACGTGCCATCGTTCCTCTATCCCTTCTCGCTCTCTCCCTTCTCTCTCTACCGTCCCTCTCTCTCCCACTTCTCCCTCTCTCCCCCATTATCTCTCTCTCACCTTTCTCTCTCGCTCCCCAATCTCTCTCTCTAATTAGTCTCACTCTCCCTTCTCTCTCTCACCCTTCTCTCTCTCTCTCTCTCTCCATTTTCTCTCTCTCCCTTCACCTTTCTCTCTCTCCATTCTCTCTCGCCCCCTCTCTCTCTCTCCCAATTCTCTCTCTCCCTTCCCTCTCACTCTTTCTCCCTCCACTCTCTCTCCCCATTATCTATCTCTCCCCATTATCGCTCTCTATTCACTCTCTCTCCCCTTCTCTTTCTCTCTTCTCTCGCTTCCCCCTTCTCACTCCGCATTCGGCCCGTGGGCCGTAGTTTGTTGACTAGTGTATTAATCCTAAATCCACTGGTTCTTGATTCCCCTACCCTGTGTAAAAGGCTCTGCGCACATAGTCCTATCCATTCCTCTCATGATGTTATACACCTCTATAATATCTCCTCTCATCACTTAGAAACATAGAAACATAGAAATTAGGTGCATGAGTAGGCAATTCGGCCCTTCGAACCTGCACCGCCATTCAATATGATCATGGCTGATCATCCAACTCAGTATCCCGTACCTGCCTTCTCTCCATACCCTCTGATCCCCTTAGCCACAAGGGCCACATCTAACTTAAATATAGCCAATGAACTGGCTTCGACTACCCTCTGTGACAGAGAGTTCCAGAGATTCACCACTCTCTGTGTGAAAAACGTTCTTCTCATCTCGGTTTTAAAGGATTTCCCCCTTATCCTTAAGCTGTGACCCCTTGTCCTGGACTTCCCCAACATCGGTAGCAATCTTCCTGCATCTAGCCTGTCCAACCCCTTAAGAAATGTATAAGTTTCTATAAAATCCCCTCTCAATCTCCTAAATTCTAGAGAGTATAAACCAAGTCTATCCAGTCTTTCTTCATAAGACAGTCCTGACATCCCAAGAATCAGTCTGGCGAACCTTCTCTACACTCCCTCTATGGCAATAATGTCCTTCCTCAGATTTGGAGACCAAAACTGTACGCAATACTCCAGGTGTGGTCTCACCAAGACCCTGTACAACTGCAGTAGAACCTCCCTGCTCCTATACTCAAATCCTTTTGCTATGAAAGTTAACATACCATTCGCTTTCTTCACTGCCTGCTGCACCTGCATGCCTACTTTCAATGACTGGTGTACCATGACACCCAGGTCTCGCTGCATCTCCCCTTTTCCTATTCGGCCACCATTTAGATAATAGTCTGCTTTCCTGTTTTTGCCACCTAAATGGATAACCTCACATTTATCCACATTATACTGCATCTGCCAAACATTTGCCCACTCATCCAGCCTATCCAAGTCACCTTGCAGTCTCCTAGCATCCTCCTCACAGCTAACACTGCCCCCCAGCTTAGTGTCATCCGCAAACTTGGAGATATTGCCTTCAATTCCCTCATCCAGATCATTAATATATATTGTAAATAGCTGGGGTCCCAGCACTGAGCCTTGCTGTACCCCACTAGTCACTGCCTGCCATTGTGAAAATGACCCGTTTACTCCTACTCTTTGCTTCCTGTTTGCCAGCCAGTTCTCTATCCACATCAATACTGATCCCCCAATGCCGTGTGCTTTAAGTGTGTATACTAATCTCTTATGTGGGACCTTGTCGCATGCCTTCTGGAAGTCCAGATACACCACATCCACTGGTTCTCCCTTATCCACGCTACTAGTTACATCCTCGAAAAATTCTATAAGATTCGTCAGACATGATTTACCTTTTGTAAATCCATGCTGACTTTGTCCAATGATTTCACCACTTTCCAAATGTGCTGCTATCCCATCTTTAATAACTGACTCTAGCAGTTTCCCCACTACCGATGTTAGACTAACTGGTCTGTAATTCCCCGTTTTCTCTCTCCCTCCCTTCTTAAAAAGTGGGGTTACGTTTGCTCCCCGCCAATCCTCAGGAACTCCTCCAGAATCTAAAGAGTTTTGAAAGATTATTACTAATGCATCCACTATTTCTGGAGATACTTCCTTAAGTACTGTGGGATGCAGCCTATCTGGCCATGGTGATTTATCGGCCTTTAATCCATTCAATTTACCCATCACCACTTCCCGGCTAACCTGGATTTCACTCAATTCCTCCAACTCCTTTGACCCGCGGTCCCCTGCTATTTCCGGCAGATTATTTATGTCTTCCTTAGTGAAGACGGAACCAAAGTAGTTATTCAATTGGTCCACCATATCCTTGTACCCCATGATCAACTCACTTGTTTCTGACTGCAAGGGACCTACATTTGTTTTAACTAATCTCTTTCTTTTCACATATCTATAAAAACCTTTGTAGTCAGTTTTTATGTTCCCTGCCAGTTTTCCTTCATAATCTATTTTTCCTTTCCTAATTAAGCCCTGTGTCCTCCTCTGCTGGTCTCTGAATTTCTCCCAGTCCTCCGGTATGCTGCTAATTTGTACGCATCATCCTTCGCTTTGATACTATCCATGATTTCCCTTGCTATCCACGGATGCACTACCTTCCCTGATTTCTTCTTTTGCCAAACGGGGATGAACAATTTTTGTAGTTCATCCTTGCAGTCTTTAAATGTCTTCCATTTCATATCCACCGTCAACCCTTTTAGAATTAATTGCCAGTCAATCTTGGCCAATTCACGTCTCATACCCTCAAATTTACCTTTCTTTAAGTTCAGAACCATTGTTTCTGAATAAACAATGTCACTCTCCATCCTAATGAAGAACTCAACCATATTATTGTCAGTCTTGCCCAAGGGGGCACGTACAACAAGACTGCTAACTAACCCTTCCTCATTACTCAATACCCAGTCTAAAATAGCCTGCTCTCTCGTTGGTTCCTCTACATGTTGATTTAGATAACTATCCCGCATACATTCCAAGAAATCCTCTTCCTCAGCACCCCTGCCAATTTGATTCACCCAATCTATATGTAGATTGAAGTCACCCATTATAACGGTTTTGCCTTTGTCGCACGCATTTCTAATTTCCTGTTTGATACCATCTCAAACTTCACTACTACTGTTAGGTGGCCTGTACACAACACCCACCAGCGTTTTCTGCCCTTTAGTGTGTCGCAGCTCTACCCATACCGTTTCCACATCCTCCAAACTAATGTCCTTCCTTTCCATTGCGTTAATCTCCTCTCTAATCAGCAACGCTACCCCGCCTCCATTTCCTTTCTGTTTATCCCTGAATATTGAATATCCCTGAATGTTCAACTCCCAGCCTTGGTCACCCTGGAACCGTGTCTCCGTGATCCCAACTATATCATAGTCATTAATAGCTATCTGCACATTCAACTCATCCACCTTATTACGAATGCTCCTTGCATTGAGACACAAAGCCTTCAGGCTTGTTTTTACAACAATCTTACCCCTTATACTATTATGCTGAAAAGTGACCCTTTTTGATTTCTGCACTGGTTTTGTCTGCCTGCCACTTTTACTGTTCACCTTGCTACCTATTGCTTCTACCCTCATTTTACACCCCTCTGTCTCTACGCTCACACATTTAAGAAACCCTTTCCCTTTAACTCCATTCTCCACTATCCCATTCGACACCGCACCCCCCTTATTTAGTTTAAAACCACCCGTGTAGCAGTGCCAACCTGCCTGCCAGAATGCTGGTCCTACACCTGATAAGATGCAATCCGTCCCTTTTGCACAGTTCCCCCTTACCCCAAAACAGATCCCAGTGATCTAAGAATCTAAATCCCTGCCTCGCGTTCCAAGGAAAACGTTCTGGACTCTTCACCCTCTCCCCTGTAGCTCATGAACTTTGCGTCCAGTTAACCTCCTTGTAAATCTTCTCTGCACCCTTTTCAGCTAAATAACAACTTTTCTCAACATTTCTGCTGCTATAAAAAGCCTTTAAAACGCTCCCATTGTATCTGGCACCGCAGCTCGTTCCAGGCACCCACCACCATCTCGTTCCAGGCACCCACCACCCTAGCTCATCTAATATAAGCTTCCCCCCTCTTCCCTTTGAGTAAATCTGTGCCCTCTAATCTGTAACAGTTCCACCCTGAGGAAAACACAATTCTGACTCTCTACCATATATCTGCCTCTCATCATTGTATATACTTCAATCATGTCTGCGCTCAACGTCAGGGGTTTCTGAGAAAATAATCCAAGTTTGTCCAACATCTCGTTGTGCTCACACCCTCACATCCCGCAAATTTCTAAGTTTATTTTACTTGCATGTGGAAATGACAGCAAGAAACGTTACCCAAGATCTACACAAAAAGCTGGAGTAACCCAGCGGGACAGGCAGCATCTATGGATAGAAGGATTAAATTACGATTTGGATAGAGGCCCTTCTTCACCTTGAGTTCAATTTGAAGAAGGGTCGCGATCCGTACCTGCCCCCATTCCATCTATCCATTGTCCAGCTGAAATAGTGCAATAGTCTGTGTCAATTCTCGGTGTAAACCAGCATATACAGTTCATTCCTACACATGACTGGTTACCCATTCCATTTTAGGAAACTGTGAATGTAATGTTCCTCCTCGCAACGAGCTCTCAGTAAATATGGTTAAAATGGTTTAATCATTTATATCTTAGCCCGCCCTTTCGGTCATGGCTGACCATAGATGTCTCACAGGTGCCATTATCTATATGGAGGACGCCTGTGCGTGACTATGTTTAACGTGTGGATGCTGGTTGACAGACAGCCATCCCACGGCCATTGACAGATCTGGGACAGGATCGAGTGGCATGCAATCCACGACGAACGGAGACCCTATTCTGCTGCAGCCTTCATACGCCTTCCCGGCCTTTGTGACGCCCCACTAAGGTCAGCCATCTTGCACATGCTCCACTGTTGAGGTCTTGGTTGGATTGCTCTTTCTCAGAGATCTCCCCCTCGACCCTACCGCCGTGCGTGGCCCTACCAGGAGCACAACTCCAGACGGCATCGATCTCAGGATTTCAGGTCCACACAAACTTCTCCACGTGACAATCCATGGAGAAGAATGTATAAAAGCCATAAACAAATGGAAAGTTTAGTTTAGTTTAGAGACACAGCGCGGACACAGGCTCTTGGGATCACCGAGTAGGTGTCAAACAGCGATCCGGGCAAATTCACACTATCCGACACACACTAGGAACAAGGACCAGTCTCACCCCACTATTGTGATCGTATTAGTATTGTCTTTATTAAAATTGTATTTGGAGATACAACGTGGAAATATGCCCGTCGTCCACTGAGCCCACGTCGAGCAGTACACTATCCTGCACCCATGGAATATCCTACCTATAAACCCATTAGCCGCAACTCCAATGTGAAACTGAAGCTACTTTCTACATTGTACAGGAATAATAAACTGCATTGTCTAGGTTCCCACTACCACGGTACTTTGCAATCATCTGATTTAAATATCAGCCTGAGAAAATATTCCTAACAATACATGTTGGAGCAGGGTACCGACCGGAAAGGTCACCTTATCTGACAAACAGCAAATGCAAACCTCTATTAAGTAAGCGACACTAGGCTGCATCTCCTCCAACCTCATCTATTGCATCCGCTGCTGTTGATGTCAGCAGATCTACATCGGTGAGACCAAGCGGAGGTTGGGTGATCGTTTCGCCGAACACCTCCGCTCGGTCCGCAATAACCAACCTGACTACCCGGTGGCTTAGCACTTCAACTCCCCCTCCCACACCGTATCCGACCTCTCTGTCCTGGGTCTCCTCCATGGCCAGAGCGAGCAACACCGGAAATTGGAGGAACAATACCTCATATTCCGCTTGGGGAGTCTGTATCCTGGGGGCATGAACAATGAATTCTCCAAATTTTGTTAGTCCTTGCTGTCTCCTCTTCTTCCTCAGCCCTCCTGCTATTTCCTCCCATCCCGCAGCCTTCGGGATCCTCCTCCGTTTTCCTTTCTTCTTATTGGAAAAACAATACGTCTGCTATGGTTCCGGGGCGCGCTGAGCAGCAGGCACAGAGGCCGCTGCAACTACACGTTTAGGTGCAGCAGCAAAAAAATTACCACCGCGGCCGGATGAATGCGAAGATATATATTCATCCATTCATATATATCAGGGAGGTGCTGTCAGGGGAGGCAGAGGATGCAGAGCCTCACCTGTCATACTCACAATGAAGAGCTGTTTAGAAAAGTAAAGACAAATAATTATAAAATAAAATAAATATTAAGAGTTTTCCACTGATCTGTGTTATAAATGTAATTTCTACATGAATCTAATCGTTTATTATAGTACAAATCGCCAAATGTTCGCAAATACAGGGAGAGATGGGAGGTGAGGCAGCGACGAGCTAAGACTCCCTTCTGATTGCGCAAATCCTAAGAAACTGCATGGAGTGCCGGCAATGAGCGTGTGCCTATTACTATCTCTATGTATGTCACCAATGTAATGATTGTAAACCCCTTCATTACATGCCCTTCACTTTCCAAATAGATAACGTATTTCACATATAAATATATAAAAGTTGTGCTCGCTGGTCTCTATAAAACTGCAATGAAAAAGCAGCAGCGGAGGCAGCGATCACATCTGCCTCACAAGGAGGCGTGTCTTGAGCCCAGTGGAGGAAAGGCGAGCGTCAATTACGTAGGCTTAGCCCACGTAATTAACGCTGCCTTGCTCTTCCTCCACGTTAGCTAGCTTCAGCCGTCGGGGAACGCTGCGGCCCGGGGCAGCTCTTGGTGTTGTTACCGGTCAGATCCCACGAATTGTCAGAGCCGGGACTGAGGCCGCCGAGAAGAATGGTTCGGCGTCGGTCAGAATGGGACGGCTGCGGATTATAATGTGCCATCGTTCCTCTGCCCCTTCTCTCTCTCTCCCTTCTCGCTCTCCCTTCCCACTCTCTCCCACTTCTCTCTCTCTCTCTCCATTCACTCACCACTTCTCTCTATCTCCCCAC